>NW_022990359.1:0-28916 GCF_902827175.1 Gymnodraco acuticeps
TTGGCTCTATGAAACCTGATGTACTTTATGATTCTGTTTTCTTCAAGGTTGTGTCTTCCTGGTCCAATGTACTTATTGTAAGTCGCTTTGGACAAAAGCGTCAGCTAAATGCAATGTAATGTAATGTAATGTATATATCCCAGATGTTGTTAGGTATGTAAATAATGTGTGTGTGTGTGTGTGTGTGTGTGTGTGTGTGTGTGTGTGTGTGTGTGTGTGTGTGTGTGTGTGTGTGTGTGTGTGTGTGTGTGTGTGTGTGTGTGTGTGTGTGTGTGTGTGTGTGTGTGTCAGGGAGGATCAGTGTAAAGTCTGGAACCCGTTCTTCGAACACGAAGGAATCAAACATCACTGGCTTCCTCATCAACATCCCGACCGTAAATACACACTCATAATACACACTGTACACACTCATAATACACACTGTACACACACATTCCATTCTTCCTGGAACTTCAAGATTAGATTAAAGTTTCCTGTGTGTGTGTGTGTGTGTGGAATCTGTTATTCTCTCTCCTCTCTTTAACTCTTTAAACTCTGAACATATACGCTCTACGTTGTCTTTCACATTATATTTATAAATGAATATTATTTAATGTTTATATTACATGTATGTACTCTAGCGAAGCTCCTTATAATAGACATGTCCCATGTCTCGTCTCCCTGCAGCGGACGAGCGCTGCCGTCTGTCCTGCGTCTCCCAGGAGACGGCGGCGGTGGTTCTGATGGGCCGCCAGGTGCATGATGGGACGCCGTGCTCCTACAACGACCCACACAGCGTCTGCGTCCAAGGAGAGTGTGAGGTCTTTATTATTCTGCTTCAGTCACTCTGTCTTTGTCCTGGATCCCAAACCTTAGACCCTCAAGACACATCATGAGTCTCATGAGGCTCATGACCCTCAAGACACATCATGAGCCTCATGAGCCTCATGAGTCTCAAGACACATCATGAGCCTCATGAGTCTCAAGACACATCATGAGCCTCATGAGTCTCAAGACACATCATGAGCCTCATGAGTCTCAAGACACATCATGAGCCTCATGAGTCTCAAGACACATCATGAGACTCATGAGTCTCAAGACACATCATGAGACTCATGAGTCTCAAGACACATCATGAGTCTCATGAGGCTCATGACCTTCAAGACACATCATGAGCCTCATGAGTCTCAAGACACTTCATGAGCCTCATGAGTCTCAAGACACATCATGAGCCTCATGACCCTCAAGACACATCATGAGTCTCAAGACACATCATGAGCCTCATGAGTCTCAAGACACTTCATGAGCCTCATGAGTCTCAAGACACATCATGAGACTCATGAGTCTCAAGACACATCATGAGACTCATGAGTCTCAAGACACATCATGAGACTCATGAGTCTCAAGACACATCATGAGTCTCATGAGGCTCATGACCCTCAAGACACATCATGAGCCTCATGAGTCTCAAGACACTTCATGAGCCTCATGAGTCTCAAGACACATCATGAGACTCATGAGTCTCAAGACACATCATGAGACTCATGAGTCTCAAGACACATCATGAGACTCATGAGTCTCAAGACACATCATGAGCCTCATGACCCTCAAGACACATCATGAGCCTCATGAGTCTCAAGACACATCATGAGCCTCATGAGTCTCAAGACACATCATGAGACTCATGAGTCTCAAGACACATCATGAGACTCATGAGTCTCAAGACACATCATGAGTCTCATGAGGCTCATGACCCTCAAGACACATCATGAGCCTCATGACCCTCAAGACACATCATGAGCCTCATGACCCTCAAGACACATCATGAGCCTCATGAGTCTCAAGACACTTCATGAGCCTCATGAGTCTCAAGACACATCATGAGCCTCATGAGGCTCATGACCCTCAAGACACATCATGAGCCTCATGACCCTCAAGACACATCATGAGCCTCATGACCCTCAAGACACATCATGAGCCTCATGAGTCTCAAGACACATCATGAGGCTCATGACCCTCAAGACACATCATGAGCCTCATGACCCTCAAGACACATCATGAGCCTCATGAGTCTCAAGACACATCATGAGGCTCATGACCCTCAAGACACATCATGAGCCTCATGACCCTCAAGACACATCATGAGCCTCATGAGTCTCAAGACACTTCATGAGCCTCATGAGTCTCAAGACACATCATGAGCCTCATGAGTCTCAAGACACATCATGAGACTCATGAGTCTCAAGACACATCATGAGTCTCATGAGGCTCATGACCCTCAGGACACATCATGAGCCTCATGAGTCTCAAGACACATCATGAGCCTCATGAGTCTCAAGACACATCATGAGCCTCATGAGTCTCAAGACACATCATGAGCCTCATGAGTCTCAAGACACATCATGAGCCTCATGAGTCTCAAGACACATCATGAGCCTCATGAGTCTCAAGACACATCATGAGACTCATGAGTCTCAAGACACATCATGAGACTCATGAGTCTCAAGACACATCATGAGCCTCATGAGTCTCAAGACACATCATGAGTCTCATGAGGCTCATGACCCTCAGGACACATCATGAGCCTCATGAGTCTCAAGACACATCATGAGCCTCATGAGTCTCAAGACACATCATGAGCCTCATGAGTCTCAAGACACATCATGAGCCTCATGAGTCTCATGAGGCTCATGACCCTCAAGACACATCATGAGCCTCATGAGTCTCAAGACACTTCATGAGCCTCATGAGTCTCAAAACACATCATGAGCCTCATGAGTCTCAAGACACATCATGAGCCTCATGAGTCTCAAGACACATCATGAGCCTCATGAGGCTCAAGACCCTCAAGACACATCATGAGCCTCATGAGTCTCAAGACACATCATGAGTCTCATGAGTCTCAAGACCCTCAAGACACATCATGAGCCTCATGAGGCTCAAGATACATCATGAGCCTCATGAGGCTCAAGACCCTCAAGACACATCATGAGCCTCATGAGTCTCAAGACACATCATGAGCCTCATGAGGCTCAAGACACATCATGAGCCTCATGAGTCTCAAGACACATCATGAGCCTCATGAGGCTCAAGACACATCATGAGCCTCATGAGTCTCAAGACACATCATGAGCCTCATGAGTCTCAAGACACATCATGAGCCTCATGAGTCTCAAGACACATCATGAGCCTCATAAGTCTCAAGACACATAATGAGCCTCATGACCCTCAAGACACATCATGAGTCTCAAGACACATCATGAGCCTCATGAGTCTCAAGACACATCATGAGTCTCATGAGGCTCAAGACCCTCATGAGCCTCATGAGTCTCAAGACACATCATGAGTCTCATGAGGCTCAAGACCCTCAAGACACATCATGAGCCTCATGAATCTCAAGACACATCATGAGCCTCATGAGGCTCAATACACATAATGAGCCTCATGACCCTCAAGACACATCATGAGCCTCATGAGTCTCAAGACACATCATGAGCCTCATGAGTCTCAAGACACATCATGAGCCTCATAAGTCTCAAGACACATCATGAGCCTCATGAGTCTCAAGACACATAATGAGCCTCATAAGTCTCAAGACACATAATGAGCCTCATGAGTCTCAAGACACATAATGAGCCTCATGAGTCTCAAGACACATCATGAGCCTCATGAGTCTCAAGACACATCATGAGCCTCATGAGTCTCAAGACACATCATGAGCCTCATGAGTCTCAAGACACATCATAAGGCTCATGAGTCTCAAGACACATCATGAGTCTCATGAGTCTCAAGACACATCATGAGCCTCATGATCATATGATGATAAAACCTTTGATTGCATCTTGAGTTTGAGCATGATCTGTGGGTCGGTCTGGGCGTCACTGCAGATCTCAGAAAGCCTTCATTCATGGAGTTACAGCTAAAGTGGCAAGTAAAAAAGGGAAGCAATAATAACGAGTAAGCCAACGTGTTGAATATAATGAGAAGCGCACATTAGTAATAGAATACAAATAAAGCGTAACAGACAGAAGAGGATTAAGGTCAAATTAAAAAAAATGTTTTGGGATGTGACAAAAGATCAGACTTTTGAGATTAAAGTCAGAACTCTTAACTTGTATTTACCTGAGGTCACATCCCTTACCTGCGGTCACATCCCTTACCTGAGGTCACATCCCTTACCTGAGGTCACATCCCTTACCTGCGGTCACATCCCTTACCTGAGGTCACATCCCTTACCTGCGGTCACATCCCTTACCTGAGGTCACATCCCTTACCTGCGGTCACATCCCTTACCTGCGGTCACATCCCTTACCTGCGGTCACATCCCTTACCTGAGGTCACATCCCTTACCTGCGGTCACATCCCTTACCTGAGGTCACATCCCTTACCTGCGGTCACATCCCTTACCTGCGGTCACATCCCTTACCTGAGGTCCCATCCCTTACCTGCGGTCACATCCCTTACCTGCGGTCACATCCCTTACCTGCGGTCACATCCCTTACCTGCGGTCACATCCCTTACCTGCGGTCACATCCCTTACCTGCGGTCACATCCCCCCACACCACGTGACCCTGATGCTCTTCGTACTTTACTAATCTCAAGCTGACATGTTTTCAGGAACAGGAAGTAAACGTCAGTGCAGTTCTTCCTCTGTGCTAATGCTAGTGTCCCCCCCCAGCATGTGGGCTGTGACGGTCAGATCGCCTCCGACCTGCAGGAGGACCGCTGTGGAGTCTGTGGAGGAGACAACTCCAGCTGCAAGATCATCAAGGGCAACTTCACCCGCAGCACCAGGAAGCCAGGTGACATCACCACGCTAACATTAGCCGCCTTTAGCTTAGCGGTGGTGACGTGAAGTCATGTGACCGTGCTGTAGTTCCTTTATAGCCCAACATTAGCCTCCTTTAGCTTAGCGGTGGTGACGTGAAGTCATGTGACCGTGCTGTAGTTCCTTTATAGCCCAACATTAGCCTCCTTTAGCTTAGCGGTGGTGACGTGAAGTCATGCGACCGTGCTGTAGTTCCTTTATAGCCCAACATTAGCCTCCTTTAGCTTAGCGGTGGTGACGTGAAGTCATGTGACCGTGCTGTAGTTCCTTTATAGCCCAACATTAGCCTCCTTTAGCTTAGCGGTGGTGACGTGAAGTCATGTGACCGTGCTGTAGTTCCTTTATAGCCCAACATTAGCCTCCTTTAGCTTAGCGGTGGTGACGTGAAGTCATGTGACCGTGCTGTAGTTCCTTTATAGCCCAACATTAGCCTCCTTTAGCTTAGCGGTGGTGACGTGAAGTCATGTGACCGTGCTGTAGTTCCTTTATAGCCCAACATTAGCCTCCTTTAGCTTAGCGGTGGTGACGTGAAGTCGTGTGACCGTGCTGTAGTTCCTTTATAGCCCAACATTAGCCTCCTTTAGCTTAGCGGTGGTGAATTG
The DNA here is from genome assembly GCF_902827175.1 of Gymnodraco acuticeps. Lineage (NCBI taxonomy): Eukaryota > Metazoa > Chordata > Actinopteri > Perciformes > Bathydraconidae > Gymnodraco > Gymnodraco acuticeps. The sequence continues at coordinate 5,410 of NW_022990359.1, forward strand.
AAGTCATGTGACCTTGCCATAGTTCCTCTAGCTTTCTACTTCAGAAATCATAAAGTGGTGTTAATACGACCCCTTTTAGACTCACAATTTTTTTTCTACAGGATATCTGAAGATCCTGGAGATCCCGAAAGGAGCTCGACACCTCCTGATCCAGGAGTTCAGAGGGACTCCTCACATCCTGGGTGAGCAGGGGACGATGAAGGAAGGATCGTAGTAGGGCTGCTCAATTAATCGTATTTTAATCGCAATTACGATTTTGGCTTGCAACGATTATGAAAACAACATAATTGAAATAAAATGATTATTTATTTATTTATTTTTTATTGGTTTTTCAGTTGAATTATACTTAAAGTTCAGGGTAATCAACTGTTAAAAAACATACTGTTCAACATTTTTTTTTCAATAAATGGATGTTTTTCAAGTAAATGGATAATCGTTTTTAATAATCTGTGGGTTTTTCTCCGGAAGTTTTTCCTTGTACGATGTGAGGGTCTAAGGACAGAGGGTCTAAGGATAGAGGGTCTAAGGATAGAGGGTCTAAGGACAGAGGGTCTAAGGACAGAGGGTCTAAAGACAGAGGGTCTAAGGACAGAGGGTGTCGTATTGTCATACTGATATTCTGTACAAACTGTGAAGTCCACTGAGACAAATGTAACATTTGTGATATTGGGCTATAAATAAACATTGATTGATTGATTGATTGATTGATTATCGTGATATCAATTATTGACCCAAATAATCGAGATTATGATTTTTGCCATAATCGAGCAGCCCTAGTCTGTAGCTCGTCTTCCTGCTCCAGTTAAACCGAGTGTCTTTATTGTTTCAAGCGATGACCAACACGGAGACCGGTCACCTCTTCCTGAACGCTGAGGTGGAGCTCCCTGAGTCCCGGGTGGTGATAGAGAAGGGGGCGATGTGGGAGTACAGCAACACTGATGAGCAGGAGTCCATCCAGACCACTGGACCCCTGAAGTACGGAGTCCTGCTCATGGTCAGTCCACCAAAACCTGAAAACAAGTCCAACAACAACGCCTCACTGAGACCCCGGCCACACGAGGACGAAAACGGCTAAACGCATAGGATTAACGCAAACCCAATCGCAAACAAGCTTCCGTCCACACGCAATAGTCATCCGGATAGTGTCTGTCCACACGAGACCGCTCCGTTTAGCTCCAACCGCTGGAGAAGCTGCAGTACATATGCCGAGCCTGTACGTGGCGCTGTAACTTCCTCCACAAAAGCAGCGAAGAAGCATGGTTGTCATGGTTGCCCTTCTGTTTATTCTCCGCGGTGGGGGCCGAGGGAACCGGGCAGAGTTTTTCGCCAGTCAACGTGAATTAAAGTTTAAATCTTCCGACAAAATTATAAAAGTGCCGGTCAAAGGTCTTCTTTGTTATTTATTGAGCTTTAAAACAAATGAATAACGAATCTATATATTATAATAATAAAATACACGGAGCCTCTCTTTTTCCTCCCTCTCTTTGGACAGCGTCAGTGTCTGTCTCATGCAGCAGCTGATCCAGTAATGAGTGACCCGGCCGACAGTAAAAATAAACATATGTATAACTAGGTAGTTTGAGAGGTGTCTCCGTCCTGTCAGATTAGACCTCACTCGCGTTTATGTCCATATCGAGAGAAAGATAAATAATCTGAATTCAGTGTGCAGTTTACTTTGACGCTGGGGTGAGCAGCAGAGGTGGGGAGAGGCGGGGCTATTGCGCAATCATTATCAGAAAATGATCGCTGAAGCTGCAGTACATATCCACAAAAGCAGCAAGTAAGATCCCCCCGGATGTGTAAGTCTGCTGTAGATGTTGCACAAAGAACTGTAGCATGGTCAGTAGCGTCCGGAGCACGATAGCAACTCTGCGATCCGCCATTGTTGTTGTTGTTGTTGGTGGCGAAACACATCAGCAATGGCGCGGGGTACGCGGAGGTGAGCAGAAGAGGTGGGGAGAGGCGGGGCTATTGCTATTGCGCAATCACTATCAGAAAATGTTCGTATAGGGCGCACACACGGAGCCGTTTGACCCCCCAGAGCGTTGCGTATGCCGTTCTATCCACCTTGGGACCCGTTATCGTTTCCTCAGTCGTTTAGTGCCGTATTCGGTCGTCCTCGTATGGCCGAATGGTCTATATGACACTAAACAGTAACGCAAACGGCCGTTTTCGTCCTCGTGTGGCCGGGGCATGAGCCGCAGGCACTTAAAACCCTGTTCTCAAATGTGTTCTGGAGAGAGGTCCTTTGATCTCTTAATGGGATGGCAGAAACATCTGATTGTATTTGTTCGTTAATCATAAAAAATGCGCCTCCCGTATTTCTGTCCCTCAGGTTCGTTCCCATGGTGAGTCCAAGGTCACGGTTTCCTACAAATACATCATCCCGGACGGCCTCCAGTCCTCGCTGGAGTCCAACCTGCTGCAGGAGGACGCCATCTTCTACGAGTGGGCACTGACGAAGTGGTCTCAGTGCTCGAAGCCCTGTGGGGGAGGTAAACAACGCTGCTGCCGGTTAACATGTGCAGGAAGCGCTAACATGTACCTGACAGGAAGAGTTAACAAGTACCTGACCGCGGTGCAGGTAGGCGGAGTTTAACGGTGTTGTCTTGTCGCCAGGGAAGCAGTACACGAGGTTCGGCTGCAGGAGGAAAGCTGACGGGAAAATGGTTCAAAGGACGTTCTGCTCCAACATCAACAAACCGAGAGCCATCAGCCGCACCTGCAACACGGAGACCTGCAGCTCGTTACGGTAACACCTGCAGCTCGTCACGGTAACGTCACGGTAACACCTGCAGCTCGTCACGGTAACACCTGCAGCTCGTCACGGTAACGTCACGGTAACACCTGCAGCTCGTCACGGTAACGTCACGGTAACACCTGCAGCTCGTCACGGTAACGTCACGGTAACGTCACAGTAACACCTGCAGCTCGTCACGGTAACACCTGCAGCTCGTCACAGTAACGTCACGGTAACGTCACGGTAACGTCACGGTAACGTCACAGTAACACCTGCAGCTCGTCACGGTAACACCTGCAGCTCGTCACAGTAACGTCACGGTAACGTCACGGTAACGTCACGGTAACATCACGGTAACGTCACGGTAACACCTGCAGCTCGTCACGGTAACGTCACGGTAACGTCACAGTAACACCTGCAGCTCGTCACGGTAACACCTGCAGCTCGTCACAGTAACGTCACGGTAACGTCACGGTAACACCTGCAGCTCGTCACTGTAAAAGTAATATGCAAGGGGCGGTTGCAAAGCAGATCCATTATTTTTCCATCCACTTTCTGAGTTATTTATAGGTGCGTTTTGGGCGTAACTTGAATCAAAACAAACAAAGTAATTCCCGTCAAAAGCCAGATCCTCCTGGTGCGTTGCTGAATACATGGCGGATTCAATCAATTGGAGGATCAGATCAGATAAGAAGTACTTTATTGATCCCAATTTGGGAAATGTTTGCGTTGCAGCAGCATAAAAACACAAGGCAATGTAAATACGAGAAATTAAAAGACTAGAAATTAAAAATCCAAGATATTTCTGAAATAGAAATAAAATAGCATAAAAAAGTAAAAAAATATCCATGTGGAAATACAATGATATGATGACACAAGGTTTAAGAGACCCCACGGGTGGATTTAGTTGGCCCTGGTGTTAAGCAGTATTTACATTGTTACTCTACCTATTTTTCTATAAAGTGAAGATGTGTTTACCTACTTTTGATACACGCTCTGATAGAATAACTGTGTTCTGTTGAAAAAACCCAATAAACAAAGTTTAAAAAAAAGGCTTCTAAAATGGTGCTGTTCCTGCCCCTCAGCTGGGTGACCGGGGAGTGGGAGGACTGCAGCGCCTCCTGTGGTCAGACGGGGTGGCAGCGCCGCTGGGTCGGCTGCCAGCAGGAGGCCAGCGCTGGGAAGCAGCCTCGCTCAGTGCACAGCAAACTGTGCGGAGAGGACCGACCGGAGGGGAAGAGAACCTGCAACCGCACCCCCTGCCCTGCTGCCTGGAGGGCTGGACCCTGGACCCCGGTACGCTAAGGGAAGCTAGGGGAATATTCACAAGGATGATTTACCACAAGGGAATGTATCGACTAAGTTATTTCTGGACTCCATCTCACTTCTTTCTGGACTCCCTCTCACTTCTTTCTGGACTCCCTCTCACTTCTTTCTGGACTACCTCTCAGTTCTTTCTGGACTCCCTCTCACTTCTTTCTGGACTACCTCTCACTTCTTTCTGGACTCCCTCTCACTTCTTTCTGGACTACCTCTCACTTCTTTCTGGACTACCTCTCACTTCTTTCTGGACTACCTCTCACTTCTTTCTGGACTACCTCTCACTTCTTTCTGGACTACCTCTCACTTCTTTCTGGACTACCTGTCACTTCTTTCTGGACTACCTGTCACTTCTTTCTGGACTACCTGTCACTTCTTTCTGGACTACCTGTCACTTCTTTCTGGACTACCTGTCACTTCTTTCTGGACTACCTGTCACTTCTTTCTGGACTACCTGTCACTTCTTTCTGGACTACCTTCACTTCTTTCTGGACTACCTTCACTTCTTTCTGGACTACCTGTCACTTCTTTCTGGACTACCTGTCACTTCTTTCTGGACTACCTGTCACTTCTTTCTGGACTACCTGTCACTTCTTTCTGGACTACCTGTCACTTCTTTCTGGACTACCTGTCACTTCTTTCTGGACTACCTCTCACTTCTTTCTGGACTACCTGTCACTTCTTTCTGGACTACCTCTCATTTCTTTCTGGACTCCATCTCACTTCTTTCTGGACTCCCTCTCACTTCTTTCTGGACTACCTCTCAGTTCTTTCTGGACTCCCTCTCACTTCTTTCTGGACTACCTCTCACTTCTTTCTGGACTACCTCTCACTTCTTTCTGGACTACCTGTCACTTCTTTCTGGACTACCTGTCACTTCTTTCTGGACTACCTGTCACTTCTTTCTGGACTACCTGTCCTTCTTCTGGACTCCCTCTCACTTCTTTCTGGACTACCTGTCACTTCTTTCTGGACTACCTCTCACTTCTTTCTGGACTACCTGTCACTTCTTTCTGGACTACCTGTCACTTCTTTCTGGACTACCTGTCACTTCTTTCTGGACTACCTGTCACTTCTTTCTGGACTACCTGTCACTTCTTTCTGGACTACCTGTCACTTCTTTCTGGACTACCTCTCACTTCTTTCTGGACTACCTGTCACTTCTTTCTGGACTACCTGTCACTTCTTTCTGGACTACCTGTCACTTCTTTCTGGACTACCTGTCACTTCTTTCTGGACTACCTCTCACTTCTTTCTGGACTACCTGTCACTTCTTTCTGGACTACCTCTCACTTCTTTCTGGACTACCTGTCACTTCTTTCTGGACTACCTGTCACTTCTTTCTGGACTACCTGTCACTTCTTTCTGGACTACCTGTCACTTCCTTCTGGACTACCTGTCACTTCTTTCTGGACTACCTCTCACTTCTTTCTGGACTACCTCTCACTTCTTTCTGGACTACCTGTCACTTCTTTCTGGACTACCTGTCACTTCTTTCTGGACTACCTCTCACTTCTTTCTGGACTACCTGTCACTTCTTTCTGGACTACCTGTCACTTCTTTCTGGACTACCTGTCACTTCTTTCTGGACTACCTGTCACTTCTTTCTGGACTACCTGTCACTTCTTTCTGGACTACCTCTCACTTCTTTCTGGACTACCTCTCACTTCTTTTTGGACTACCTCTCACTTCTTTCTGGACTACCTGTCACTTCTTTCTGGACTACCTGTCACTTCTTTCTGGACTACCTCTCACTTCTTTCTGGACTACCTCTTACTTCTTTCTGGACTACCTCTCACTTCTTTCTGGACTACCTGTCACTTCTTTCTGGACTATCTCTCACTTCTTTCTGGACTACCTCTCACTTCTTTCTGGACTACCTCTCACTTCTTTCTGGACTACCTCTCACTTCTTTCTGGACTACCTGTCACTTCTTTCTGGACTACCTCTCACTTCTTTCTGGACTACCTCTCACTTCTTTCTGGACTACCTGTCACTTCTTTCTGGACTACCTGTCACTTATTCCTGGACTACCTCTCACTTCTTTCTGGACTACCTGTCACTTCTTTCTGGACTCCCTCTCACTTATTTCTGGACTACCTGTCACGTCTTTCTGGACTCCCTCTCACTTATTTCTGGACTACCTGTCACTTATTCCTGGACTACCTCTCAGTTCTTTCTGGACTGCCTCTCACTTCTTTCTGGACTCCCTCTCACTTATTTCTGGACTACCTGTCACGTCTTTCTGGACTGCCTCTCACTTCTTTCTGGACTGCCTCTCACTTCTTTCTGGACTGCCTCTCACTTCTTTCTGGACTACCTCTCACTTCTTTCTGGACTACCTCTCACTTCTTTCTGGACTACCTCTCACTTCTTTCTGGACTACCTCTCAGTTCTTTCTGGACTACCTCTCAGTTCTTTCTGGACTACCTGTCACTTCTTTCTGGACTACCTCTCACTTCTTTCTGGACTACCTCTCACTTCTTTCTGGACTACCTCTCACTTCTTTCTGGACTACCTGTCACTTATTTCTGGACTACCTCTCACTTCTTTCTGGACTACCTCTCACTTCTTTCTGGACTACCTCTCAGTTCTTTCTGGACTACCTGTCACTTCTTTCTGGACTGCCTCTCACTTCTTTCTGGACTGCCTCTCACTTCTTTCTGGACTGCCTCTCACTTCTTTCTGGACTACCTCTCACTTCTTTCTGGACTACCTCTCACTTCTTTCTGGACTACCTCTCACTTCTTTCTGGACTACCTCTCAGTTCTTTCTGGACTACCTCTCAGTTCTTTCTGGACTACCTGTCACTTCTTTCTGGACTACCTCTCACTTCTTTCTGGACTACCTCTCACTTCTTTCTGGACTACCTCTCACTTCTTTCTGGACTACCTGTCACTTATTTCTGGACTACCTCTCACTTCTTTCTGGACTACCTCTCACTTCTTTCTGGACTACCTGTCACTTCTTTCTGGACTACCTCTCACTTCTTTCTGGACTACCTCTCACTTCTTTCTGGACTACCTGTCACTTCTTTCTGGACTACCTCTCACTTCTTTCTGGACTACCTCTCACTTCTTTCTGGACTACCTCTCACTTCTTTCTGGACTACCTCTCACTTCTTTCTGGACTACCTGTCACTTCTTTCTGGACTACCTCTCACTTATTTCTGTATTACCTCTCAGTTCCTCTTGATCCCTTCTCTGACCTGTCTAAATTCCTTTCGTCTGTCTAGACTCTAGACTACCTGTCACTTCTTTCTGGACTACCTCTCACTTCTTTCTGGACTACCTGTCACTTCTTTCTGGACTACCTGTCACTTATTCCTGGACTACCTGTCACGGACTACCTGTCACTTCTTTCTGGACTACCTCTCACTTCTTTCTGGACTACCTCTCACTTCTTTCTGGACTACCTCTCACTTCTTTCTGGACTACCTGTCACTTCTTTCTGGACTACCTGTCACTTCTTTCTGGACTACCTGTCACTTCTTTCTGGACTACCTCTCACTTCTTTCTGTATTACCTCTCAGTTATTTCTGTATTACCTCTCAGTTCCTCTTGATCCCTTCTCTGACCTGTCTAAATTCCTTTCGTCTGTCTAGACTCTAGACTACCTCCACCTTTCTGGACTAACTTTACCTTCTTTCTGGTGAATCTCACTTTCTCATTTTGTGACTACCTTCTTACTCGTACAGTTACTATGAGTGACAGTTACCCTTTGGAGGTTTGTTGACCCCAAATCCTGATAATTCTAGATTCTGAACATCTGAATCTGATCAGCATGTTTGTGTTTGCAGTGTTCAGTATCCTGTGGAAACGGGACTCAAGAGCGTCAGGTTGTGTGTTCCAGTCCTGGAGGTTCAGCCCAAAACTGCAGCGACCCTCGACCAATCACAACCCGCACCTGCCAGCCCCCTCCTTGTAGCGGTAGGCCTTGACCAATCAGAAGCAAATATAAGTGCACTGACAAAGAGTTGCAGTCTGTGTGTTGTTGTTGCTCACAGCTTGTTTGCCCTGCAGGAGACCAGAAGAACGCCATCATTCAGTGGCTGTCCAGGTCCAACCCAGCCTTCCCGGCTCCAAAGATCTCCTCAAGTAAATACACTCATCTTCCTCTCTGCATTTATACTTTCTCCAATTCTTTGGGGCCGATTGTCCATGTTGATCTTCTCTGTCTTCAGGGCAGCGATGCCGTGGTGACCGCTCAGTGTTTTGTCGGATGGAGACGTTGAGCCGGTACTGCTCCATCGCCGGATACCGTCAGATGTGCTGCAAGTCCTGCAGCGAGGGGAACCTCAGCAACTCCACCAACTCTGACAACTCTGACAACTCCACCAACTCTGACAACTCCACCAACTCTGACAACTCCACCTATTCTGAAAACTCCACCAACTCCGACAACTCCACCAACTCTGACAACTCCACCTATTCTGAAAACTCCACCAACTCTGACATCTTTACCAACATCAACTTTAAAGACTCAAGCCACTTCAGCATCACGTTCCCGTCGACCACCGACAGCAGGTCAGGGTAACCAGGAATACTTTATGTTGTTGATTTGATGACCTTTGCTTTTTGTTTGATTATGATGACGTAGTTGAATATGTTGGTAGGAGGTGATACTTTGAAATTCAGTGCACTAAGCTATGTTTCCACCCAGAAGTTCCTGGTCATTTTCTTTCCAAGGATTTATTTTTCAAGAAACCTTTCATATCCTCAAAAGTATTTCCTGGCTCTTAAAAGTAAGGGAACTCTAGGTGGAAACACAGCTATAGATCAATAACTGCTTTTAAGCTTTTAAGCCGTCCTGATCTCACTGATGCTCTTCTTTTTGTCTTCTTAGTTTGTTTGGTTTAACCACAGAGACCATAACTTCAGCGCCCACCTCTTCCTGGACGGACAGCAGCTTCTTCAACAGTATGCCACCCCCCCACTCTACTGAAACTCCACCCCCGACCAGTGGAAGCAGCACCGACTTTGTGTACGTTGACTACAGCGATTACGGCGAATATTCATCCTACGAGGAACCTTCGATTTCCTCTGAAGCTCCTGATGTTATTCCTACTACTACTATTCCTACTACCATTCCTACTACTACTATTCCTACTACTACTATTCCTACTACTACTATTCCTACTACTACTATTCCTACTACTACTATTACTACTACTACTGCTACAACCACTACTAGAACCACTACAAGGCGTCCAAGAAGAACTGCTCCACCACATGTATTCAGGAGGAAAACTACCACTACAAGGCGTCCTGCTACAACAGAGACAGCTAGAGGTCAAAGTCTGGCCCCGGCTTTGTTCAGGACGTCCGCCACAATAATAAGACCATCTGTCATCGTTGTTGCCACATCGTCTCCGAACAGGACAACTGGAGGCAGGATCCGTCAAACTAAAACCGAACCAACGTCATCGGCGTCTTCCTTCTTCCAGCTGTCTTCTAAGAAGGAGAACAACTCGGTGGACGAGGTCCCGTATCGGATCGTGGGATTGGACGGAGACCGGGCGCAGCAGAATTACTTTGTGCCGCGGATGCCGCCGGTCCGCGAGCGAACACAAAACAAACGAATCCAGCAGCTTCTGAACGAGAAACGACGGAAAGAAGTCCTGCGGCGGAACAGGGAGGGCCGGACTGACAGGAAACCTGCCGGATTGTAAAAAACACTAAATATGTTTTAATCTTCACTTGTGATGACGCATGTGCAGCTTGCTCACTTTCTGCTAACGCTAACGAACTCTCAACGAGAAACAGACTGCAGAACCCGCGAAGCTACCGGCTGTTGATCTCTGGAGGATCACCTTCATCCTTCATTAGTTCACAGTCATGTTTATAACTCAGCTGCCTTTGAATATAGAATCAAATATCTTGAAAGTCTTACCTGTATAAACCCTTTATTCTGCTTCTGGTGTCCAGATGTTTGTACCAAATCATCCTGTCACTAAATAAAGCAAAGCCTCTTCCAGCAACTTGTGTTAAAGGAACAGTTAGAAATTCACATCTCCTTCTCGTTCTCAGAAAGATGTTCAGACAACTGTCGTTTCTGTGTATTTAATATAAAGCTAAGGCTAGCTGAGCTCAAGCTAAGCTATCACGTCCGCTAACGCCAACAAACGCCTCCGTCCTGCTGTGTTCACGTCAATCATTGACAGCCGGCAGAGACCTGACACGGGCCGTGAGAGGTACGGTACGTTTACTTTGAAAAGCAGTCAGGAAAGCAAAGTCAGGTTTTCAGTAAAAGTATCCATGGAATAAATTCTCAGTTGTATTTTGAATATCCTCTGGCCATCAGAGATTATTCAACATGATGTATGAATAATATTCATACTAAAGACATACATTAGGTTTGATGTTAATGTTGGAAACAGAGTTTAACAGCTGGCCGATGGTTGGTTGATATTTGAAGCAGTCTTATAAATACATCACTTCATGAAGGTAAGAATGACACTGGTCCATATTAAACATTAAACTATACTAAAGGTTAAAACACGCAGAACTGATATCATTTGATATGATATATTTTATTGATTTATAGATAGTGTGTGTGTAAAAACACAGGTTGCATATTTCATCATGTTTTAAAACCAAGCAGTAATGAAGAGACGTTTAGAAATATTTTCAAGAATTAAACAAATAAATGATTCCCCCATTTGAATGTAATACATCCAATAATGTAAATACTGTATATCATTCTGCTCAATGACTGCTCAAAGTATATTTTGATGCTGCTTACCTTCACCTTGAAAGGTTATTAATGTATTACTACAAGCAGTATTTAACTTTACATTCTGATCTTGTTTATCTTTGTCTGTTTACATGTACACAGACTCCTGCTGCACGACCTCTCTGACAACATTCATTTCATTAGCTTATTGTATTTATCTGACATGTTTATATCTCACTTCTCCTGCATTACTTTCACATTGGTCTGCAACTTAATCTGTTCTGTTTCATTTCTAATCTGTTCCCTGCTCTAAAATGTTCTTGCACTATTTTTTATAGTATTTGTATATGCTTTATTATTTTGTGTCTTATATATATATTGATGTTGCAGATTTGTATTGTATATATTATCTACACTATTGCTGCTGTTCATCTGATGATTAAGCCTTTCGATCTTTGCAGGTAGACAGGGTAGATGCCTGTAAGGCTGAACTCCGGGCTTCAAACCCTCTGAATGGTTGCCTGTCAGTCTGAACTCAGGCCTAATAAACCCTCCTCCCGTCCTTGACACCAGAAGCTAACATGGCGGCTGCAGCGGTCAGAAGTATCGGCTCCTCTTTGGGCAGGAATCTGCGGGAGATCCGCCTCCATCTCTGCCAGACCTCTGGAGCCAGTCAGGGGGCGAGGTGAGCTGCGAGCCGGGCCTCAGAGCCGTGATCTGCCGCTAACATAGAACCAGGGATACACCCTCTGCCTGTTAGCTTAGCATTAGCATTCCCCTAGAGAATGACCCAATAACAGAGCGGACAGCTAACAGAGCTGACAGCTAACAGAGCTAACAGTAAACAGAGCTAACAGCTAACAGGTGACAACTAACAAAGCTGACAGTAAACAGAGCTAACAGCTAACAGAGGTGACAGTAAACAGAGCTAACAGCTAACAGTAAACAGAGGTAACAGCTAACAGAGGTAACAGCTAACAGAGGTAACAGCTAACAGAGCTGACAGTAAACAGAGGTGACAGTAAACAGAGCTAACAGCTAACAGAGGTGACAGCTAACAGAGCTGACAGCTAACAGAGCTAACAGCTAACAGAGGTGACAGCTAACAGAGCTGACAGCTAACAGAGCTGACAGTAAACAGAGCTAACAGCTAACAGAGGTGACAGCTAACAGAGCTGACAGTAAACAGAGCTAACAGCTAACAGAGGTGACAGTAAACAGAGCTAACAGCTAACAGAGGTGACAGCTAACAGAGCTGACAGTAAACAGAGCTAACAGCTAACAGAGGTGACAGCTAACAGAGCTGACAGTAAACAGAGCTAACAGCTAACAGAGCTGACAGTAAACAGAGCTAACAGCTAACAGAGGTGACAGCTAACAGAGCTGACAGTAAACAGAGCTAACAGCTAACAGTAAACAGAGGTAACAGCTAACAGAGGTAACAGCTAACAGAGGTAACAGCTAACAGAGCTGACAGTAAACAGAGGTGACAGTAAACAGAGCTAACAGCTAACAGAGGTGACAGCTAACAGAGGTGACAGCTAACAGAGGTGACAGCTAACAGAGGTGACAGCTAACAGAGCTGACAGCTAACAGAGCTAACAGTTAACAGAGGTGACAGCTAACAGAGCTGACAGTAAACAGAGCTAACAGCTAACAGAGGTAACAGCTAACAGAGCTGACAGCTAACAGAGCTGACAGCTAACAGAGGTAACAGCTAACAGAGGTGACAGTAAACAGAGGTGACAGCTAACAGAGCTGACAGCTAACAGAGCTAACAGCTAACAGAGGTGACAGCTAACAGAGCTAACAGCTAACAGAGCTGACAGTAAACAGAGCTAACAGCTAACAGAGCTGACAGTAAACAGAGCTAACAGCTAACAGAGGTGACAGCTAACAGAGGTGACAGCTAACAGAGGTGACAGCTAACAGAGCTGACAGCTAACAGAGCTAACAGCTAACAGAGCTGACAGTAAACAGAGCTAACAGCTAACAGAGGTGACAGCTAACAGAGCTGACAGTAAACAGAGCTAACAGCTAACAGAGGTAACAGCTAACAGAGCTGACAGCTAACAGAGCTAACAGAGCTAACAGTAAACAGAGCTAACAGCTAACAGAGGTGACAGTAAACAGAGCTAACAGCTAACAGAGCTAACAGCTAACAGTAAACAGATGTAACAGCTAACAGAGGTAACAGCTAACAGAGGTAACAGCTAACAGAGCTGACAGCTAACAGAGCTGACAGCTAACAGAGCTAACAGCTAACAGAGCTGACAGTAAACAGAGCTAACAGCTAACAGAGCTGACAGCTAACAGAGCTGACAGTAAACAGAGCTAACAGCTAACAGAGGTGACAGCTAACAGAGCTAACAGCTAACAGAGCTAACAGCTAACAGTAAACAGAGCTAACAGCTAACAGAGCTAACAGCTAACAGAGCTAACAGCTAACAGAGCTAACAGCTAACAGAGCTAACAGCTAACAGTAAACAGCTAACAGAGCTAACAGTAAACAGAGCTAACAGCTAACACAGCTAACAGTAAACAGCTAACAGAGCTAACAGCTAACAGAGCTAACAGCTAACAGAGCTAACAGCTAACAGAGCTAACAGTAAACAGAGCTAACAGCTAACAGAGCTAACAGCTAACAGTAAACAGCTAACAGAGCTAACAGAGCTAACAGCTAACAGAGCTAACAGCTAACTGTAAACAGCTAACAGAGGTAACACAGGTTGCAGAGGTAACAGTTAACATCAATGTAGTAATGTGTATTAATGTGTATTTAATGTGTATTAATGTGTATTAATGTGTATTTAATGTGTATTAATGTGTATTCACAGGGACTTTGTGGAGCAGCATTATGTTTCTCTGAAGACGTCCAACCCAGACTTCCCGATCCGGATCAGAGAGTGTTCTGGAGTCCAGGCCCGGCTCTGGGCGCGCTACGGTACCACTGCTATATTACATTAGCTCTACTTCTACAGCCCTGTTTGTAATACTGTGGAGATGATAACATGTATAAATACACAGATACATCAGTATCAATCACACTGGAGATGATAACATGTATAAATACACAGATACTTCAGTATCAATCACACTGGAGATAATAACATGTATAAATACACAGATACTTCAGCATCAATCACACTGGAGATAATAACATGTATAAATACACAGATACTTCAGCATCAATCACACTGGAGATAATAACATGTATAAATACACAGATACTTCAGCATCAATCACACTGGAGATAATAACATGTATAAATACACAGATACATCAGTATCAATCACACTGGAGATAATAACATGTATAAATACACAGATACATCAGTATCAATCACCCTGGAGATAATAACATGTATAAATACACAGATACTTCAGCATCAATCACACTGGAGATGATAACATGTATAAATACACAGATACTTCAGCATCAATCACACTGGAGATAATAACATGTATAAATACACAGATACTTCAGCATCAATCACCCTGGAGATAATAACATGTATAAATACACAGATACATCAGTATCAATCACCCTGGAGATAATAACATGTATAAATACACAGATACTTCAGCATCAATCACACTGGAGATAATAACATGTATAAATACACAGATACTTCAGCATCAATCACACTGGAGATAATAACATGTATAAATACACAGATACTTCAGCATCAATCACACTGGAGATAATAACATGTATAAATGAGCATGCTGCTGCACAGGTTTCAGTGGCTGCACATTAAACGTGTGTGTGTGTGTGTGTGTGTGTGTGTGTGTGTGTGTGTGTGTGTGTGTGTGTGTGTGTGTGTGTGTGTGTGTGTGTGTGTGTGTGTGTGTGTGGTGTGTGTGTGTGTGTGTGTGTGTGTGTGTGTGTGTGTGTGTGTGTGTGTGTGTGTGTGTGTGTGTGTGTGTGTGTGTGTGGTGTGTGTGTGTGTGTGTGTGTGTGTGGTGTGTGTGTGTGTGTGTGTGTGTGTGTGTGTGTGTGTGTGTGTGTGTGTGTGTGTGTGTGTGTGTGTGTGTGTGTGTGTGTGTGTGTGTGTGTGTGATCGTTGGAGCTATGTGATCGTTGGAGCTATGTGCAACTCAAGGCATATGCTCGAACGGGAGCTGCCTGGACGCCGCGATCATGTTGCGCTATCCGTGCTGAGTGTGCTGACTTCTCGTACAATGTCCCACTGTCTGGCTTCCTGCATAAAGTCAAGTGCTCGGCGAAATGTCGCTCCTCTGTTTTCATTGAAACAGCTCCTTATATCCGTTAGCACAGCTAGCTAGCACCAGATGCTAACAACAACAATGCACGTAAGGTCTCTCTCTCGCTCGCTCGAGCCACACATACACACACCCTCCATGTCCTCCCAACAGCCAGTCGGTGCCTGCCGGTGAGCATGGAAGTGTGGTCTGCCACAAGCGGGCGGCAGGAGCGGGGCTGTCAGCATCAGCTTCCCATCCATCCATCCTCTCCCGCTTATCCGTGGTCGGGTCGCGGGGGTATCAGTTCCAGCAGAGAGCCCCAAACTTTCTTTTCCCTGGCGACATCAACCAGCTCTGACTGGGGGATCCCAAGGCGCTCCCAGGCCAGCGAAGAGATATAATCCCTCCACCTGGTCCTAGGTCTACCCCTTGGTCTCTTCCCAGCTGGATGTGCCTGGAACACCTCCCTAGGGAGGCGCCCAGGTGGCATCCTAACTAGGTGCCCGAACCACCTCAACTGGCTCCTTTCGACGCGAAGGAGGAGCGGCTCAACTCCGAGTCCCTCCCTGATGACCGAACTTCCCGGACACCAGCCACCCTGCGGAGAAAACCCATCTCGGCCGCTTGTATCCGCGATCTCGTTCTTTCGGTCATGACCCATCCTTCATGACCATAGGTGAGGGTAGGAACCAAAATGGCCGGTAGACAGAGAGCTTTGCCTTCTGGCTCAGCTCCCTTTTCGTCACAACGGTGCGGTAAAGCGACTGCAGTACCGCTCCCGCTGCTCCGATTCTCCGGCCCATCTCACGCTCCATTGTTCCCTCACTCGAGAACAAGACCCCGAGATACTTGAACTCCTTCACTTGGGGTAAGGACTCACACTACTCAGCATCAGCTTGCAGATGGTATTTTAAACTCGATGCGCTCTGAAACTACGGGGCGGCACATACACATAAGTTAATCACGTTAAAATAATTAGTGGCGTTAATTTTGTTGTTGTTGCGTTAACTCGTTATTAACGTGTTAACTTGACAGCCCTAATAAATACACAGATACTTCAGCATCAATCACACTGTGTCTGAGGGTCTGAGGAAATAAAGAATGTTTAGATTGATCAGATAATTTCACTGATGTTTGTTATGATCCCTAAATATCTGTTGTTGTTGTTGTTGTTGTTTAGAGCTGGGTCAGGAGAGCAGCGTGTCGGTGGACCAGATGTCAGCGGAGCAGGTGGCCTCGGCCCTGCACAGCCTGGCTCAGTCCAAACCCTGAGCTGGAGCTTCTCTGTGTGTATGTGTGCTGATACCAATAAATACTATAAACATCCTCTGCTTCATTTTCTCTGCATTTCAAAATAACTTCATACCAGCCCACACACACACACACACACACACACTCAGGGCCCCTCCCTACAGGCCAATCACGCAGGCTACAGGGGGCCCCAGCTCTCCGCTCACCCCCCCCCCCCCGCTGACACGTGAGAGGTGACAAGAGGAGCACGTCTGTAACCCGACACCGTTGCAATGAATCGACATCTGACCAATCACGGCTCTGATACGGCCACTAGTGCAGGTGAAGAGATGTTGGTGAAAAGACAGTTACAGTCCGGCACAAGCAAGAGGGGGAAAAAACAAAACATGAAGAAACTAGAGCATCACTCGAAGGTGGGTTATTGTATGAGTCAAATGTACAACTTGTGAATGTTGTATAAGTCAAATTGCCAATTGCCATTAAAACATCAGCTGCAATTCAGGACATGAAGAAGGCAGTCTCTGCAGAGCATACAGGCTAATGGAGATGCAGTTATTTCCAGCACTCTTTATTTACCATTCATTCAAGTATGTGATGCCTTTGATCTGCTGATGTACAGGAGGAAGAGAGATACACTGTCTGTCTACTTGGCTTACATAACACATGGTGACGCTCAGCCTCTCCCCTTAACTCCTAACAGTCATCGTCATGGTGACGCTCAGCCTCTCCCCTTAACTCCTAACAGTCATCATCATGGTGACGCTCAGCCTCTCCCCTTACTCCTAACAGTCATCGTCATGGTGACGCTCAGCCTCTCCCTTAACTCCTAGCAGTCATCATCATGGTGACGCTCAGCCTCTCCCCTTAACTCCTAACAGTCATCGTCATGGTGACGCTCAGCCTCTCCCCTTAACTCCTACAGTCATCATGGTGACGCTCAGCCTCTCCCCTTAACTCCTAACAGTCATCATCATGGTGACGCTCAGCCTCTCCCCTTAACTCCTAGCAGTCATCGTCATGGTGACGCTCAGCCTCTCCCCTTAACTCCTAACAGTCATCGTCATGGTGACGCTCAGCCTCTCCCCTTAACTCCTAACAGTCATCGTCATGGTGACGCTCAGCCTCTCCCCTTAACTCCTAACAGTCATCGTCATGGTGACGCTCAGCCTCTCCCCTTAACTCCTACAGTCATCGTCATGGTGACGCCCAGCCTCTCCCTTAACTCCTAACAGTCATCGTCATGGTGACGCTCAGCCTCTCCCCTTAACTCCTAACAGTCATCATCATGGTGATCGCTCAGCCTCTCCCCTTAACTCCTAACAAGTCATCGGCAATGGTTGGACGCTCAGCCTCTCCCCCTTTAACTCTACGTCATCAGTCATGGTGACGCTCAGCCTCTCCCCTTAACTCCTAACAGTCTCATCATGGTGATGCTCAGCCTCTCCCCTTAACTCCTACAGTCCTATCATGGTGACGCTCAGCCTCTCCCCTTAACGCCTAACAGTCATCATCATGGTGACGCTCAGCCTCTCCCCTTAACTCCTAACAGTCATCGTCATGGTGACGCTCAGCCTCTCCCCTTAACTCCTAACAGTCATCATCATGGTGACGCTCAGGCCTCTCCCCTAACTCCTAACAGTCATCGTCCATGGTGATGGCTCAGCCTCTCCCCTTAACTCCTAACAGTCATTCCATCATGGTGACGCTCAGCCTCTCCCTTAACTCCTAACAGTCATCATGGAGACGCTCAGCCTCTCCCCTTAACTCCTAACAGTCATCAATGGTGACGCTCAGCCTCTCCCCTTAACTGCCTAACAGTCATCATGGAGACGCCAGCCTCTCCCCTTAACTCCTAACAGTCATCATCATGGTGACGCTCAGCCTCTCCCCTTAACTCCTAACAGTCATCATCAGGTGATTGCTCAGCCTCTCCCCTTAACTCCTACAGTCATCATCATGGTGACGCTCAGCCTCTCCCCTTAACTCCTAACAGTCATCATCATGGTGACGCTCAGCCTCTCCCCTTAACTCCTAACAGTCATCATGGTGACGCTCAGCCTCTCCCCTTAACTCCTAACAGTCATCATCATGGTGACGCTCAGCTTCTCCCCTTAACTCCTAACAGTCATCATGGTGACGCTCAGCCTCTCCCCTTAACTCCTAACTGTCATCATCATGGTGATGCTCAGCCTCTCCCCTTAACTCCTAACAGTCATCATCATGGTGATGCTCAGCCTCTCCCCTTAACTCCTAACAGTCATCATGGTGACGCTCAGCCTCTCCCTTAACTCCTAACAGTCATCATCATGGTGACGCTCAGCCTCTCCCCTTAACTCCTAACAGTCATCATCATGGTGACGCTCAGCCTCTCCCCCTTAACTCCTAACAGTCATCATCATGGTGATGCTCAGCCTCTCCCCTTAACTCCTAACAGTCATCATCATGGTGACGCTCAGCCTCTCCCCTTAACTCCTAACAGTCATCATCATGGTGACGCTCAGCCTCTCCCCTTAACTCCTAACAGTCATCATCATGGTGATGCTCAGCCTCTCCCCTTAACTCCTAACAGTCATCATCATGGTGACGCTCAGCCTCTCCCCTTAACTCCTAACAGTCATCATCATGGTGACGCTCAGCCTCTCCCCTTAACTCCTAACAGTCATCATCATGGTGATGCTCAGCCTCTCCCCTTAACTCCTAACAGTCATCATCATGGTGACGCTCAGCCTCTCCCCTTAACTCCTAACAGTCATCATCATGGTGACGCTCAGCCTCTCCCCTTAACTCCTAACAGTCATCATCATGGTGACGCTCGCCTCTCCCCTTAACTCCTAACAGTCATCATCATGGTGACGCATCAGCCTCTCCCTTAACTCCTAACAGTCATCATCATGGTGACTGCTCAGCCTCTCCCCTTAACTCCTAACAGTCAATATCATGGTGATGATCAGCCTCTCCCCTTAACTCCTAACAGTCATCATCATGTGACGCTCAGCCTCTCCCCTTAACTCCTAACAGTCATCATCATGGCTGACGCTCAGCCTCTCCCTTAACTCCTAACAGTCATCATCATGGTGACGCTCAGCCTCTCCCTTAACTCCTAACAGTCATCATCATGGTGTGGACGCTCAGCCTCTCCCCTTAACTCCTAACAGTCATCATCATGGTGACGCTCAGCCTCTCCCTTAACTCCTAACAGTCATCATCATGGGTGACGCTCAGCCTCTCCCCTTAACTCCTAACAGTCATCATCATGGTGACGCTCAGCCTCTCCCTTAACTCCTAACAGTCCTCATCATGGTGACGCTCAGCCTCTCCCCTTAACTCCTAACAGTCATCATCATGGTGACGCTCAGCCTCTCCCCTTAACTCCTAACAGTCATCATCATGGTGACGCTCAGCCTCTCCCCTTAACTCCTAACAGTCATCATCATGGTGACGCTCAGCCTCTCCCCTTAACTCCTAACAGTCATCATCATGGTGACGCTCAGCCTCTCCCCTTAACTCCTAACAGTCATCATCATGGTGACGCTCAGCCTCTCCCCTTAACTCCTAACAGTCATCATCATGGTGACGCTCAGCCTCTCCCCTTAACTCCTAACAGTCATCATCATGGTGACGCTCAGCCTCTCCCCTTAACTCCTAACAGTCATCATCATGGTGACGCTCAGCCTCTCCCCTTAACTCCTAACAGTCATCATCATGGTGACGCTCAGCCTCTCCCCTTAACTCCTAACAGTCATCATGGTGACGCTCAGCCTCTCCCCTTAACTCCTAACAGTCATCATCATGGTGACGCTCAGCCTCTCCCCTTAACTCCTAACAGTCATCATCATGGGACGCTCAGCCCTCCCCTTAACTCCTAACAGTCATCATCATGGTGATGCTCAGCCTCTCCCCTTAACTCCTAACAAGTCATCATCATGGATGACGCTCAGCCTCTCCCCTTAACTCCTAGCAGTCATCATCATGGTTGACGCTCAGCCTCTCCCCTTAACTCCTAACAGTCATCATCATGGTGACGCTCAGCCTCTCCCCTTAACTCCTGACAGTCATCACTCATGTGATGCTCAGCCTCTCCCCTTAACTCCTGACAGTCATCATCATGGTGACGCTCAGCCTCTCCCCTTAACTCCTAACAGTCATCATCATGGTGACGCTCAGCCTCTCCCCTTAACTCCTAACAGTCATCATGGTGACGCTCAGCCTCTCCCCTTAACTCCTAACAGTCATCATCATGGTGATGCTCAGCCTCTCCCCTTAACTCCTAACAGTCATCGTCATGTCAACCACAAGCACTTCGAGATTTGTCTTGGCAGATGAGAAGCGCTATATAAATTATATTTATTTATTTATTTATTTAACACAGAACACACAACTACTGAGTTTCCCCACAGGGATTAATGAAGGTCCATCTCCTCTCATCTCATCTCCTCATCTCTCCTCATCTCATCTCATCTCCACTCCTCTCATCTCCTCTCATCTCTTCATTTCCTCTCATCTCATCTCCACTCATTTCCTCTCATCTCATCTCCTCTCATCTCCTCTCATCTCCTCATCTCATCTCCTCTCATCTCTTCATCACCAGTCCGTCTGAGATTTACAAAGTCTTGATGGTTCTCTGCAGCTCAGCTAAAGGAAACCTGCAGCTCCTCTGATACCTGAAGACCTAAAGCAGTGAAACGGACCTGAAGGTGTTAATAAGACTCAGGGCTGATATCCTCTTCAGATTAAACAGCCTGTAAACTGTGCAGTAGAATAGAGACGTTACTTTAGTAATGTATGTTTCAGAGACCTCTCACAGCGAGCGTGTTCCTCTGGGAGTTCAATGAGTTTCAGGATTTAACTGGATCAATAAGTATAAATGATAAATAAACAGCAGCAGAGTTTCTCCGACTGCCCCCTGAGAGCCTGCAGGAGCGGGCGAGTACTCCAGCGGCCTGCAGGGCAGCAGACTCTACATCTATTACTTTTATTATTATTTATTCCTTTATTAATTGTATTTATGATTAATATGTTATAATATTTTACTTTTTATTATTCCTTTAATTTATTTTATTATTATTTGTATTTTATGACACCATTGTATTCTTAATCCTCCAATTCTTTAAACACCACTTTGATTTACTGAAAATAGTCTTTATTTATTTATAATATTTTAATCATGTGAAAAAAAATCTTTACTTTCTGCAATTTTTGTAAAGAAATTCTGTCTTTCTTTAAATAAATAAAAAGTGTAATCCACTGCAGCGGCTGCAACTCAACCGGATATGACGTTACAGAGCGATGTCCCAGTACTAGCTGATAGTCAGATAAAAGAAGATGTAGTCTTCAGTAATTGTTAACTAAATATGTATGAATGTAGTTTATCATTTTGTAATGAAACTCTGTATTTCCTTTAATGAAAAAAATATTTATTTAAATTGGAAATTAATTAAAACGAACTGTACCGGATATGACGTGGCATCACAACAGAGAGCGGTGAAGAAGCTAGCTGTTAGCATCACAGGACGAACACCTTCTCCAGGAAACAGAGAGCGTGAATATAAGCTCAGATACCGGAGGAACCCTCTCCAGACGCGGAGCCCCGACACCGCAGAGATGCCCGAGAGTGAGTCTGAGCTGCGGAACTCTGTTAGCTTCATATATAACACATTCAACTGTATTAGCGGTAGCTCTGTTAGCACGACGCTAGCAGAACTGTTAGCTCTTCTAACGTTGTTAGCTTAGCTTCTGATACCAGAATCACAACAAACTCAGAATCAGGTTGAGAATAGAAACCTTTATCGTTATTATACATGAACTATGGAAAGAGAGGAGCTACTCCTTTTTAACGAAACATTAAGAAACAACAGAGAGACGCAGCACTCACACTTAGTAAGCAGATGCAGTGCAGGAGTTCATTCAGGAGTAGAACTATAAGTAAATGATAGCGGATCAGAATCGGGTTCAGAATATAAACCTTTATCGTTATTATACATGAACAAGGAAAAGAGATACTCCTTTTTAAGATGCTAACCATAGACTGAATAGATGCTAACCATAGACTGAATAGATGCTAACCATATACTCTTTAGATGCTAACCATAGACTGAATAGATGCTAACCATAGACTGAATAGATGATAACCATAGACTGAATAGATGCTAACCATAGACTGAATAGATGCTAACATAGACCTGAATAGGATGCTATACCATAGACTGAATAGATGCTAACCATAGACTGAATAGATGCTAACCATATACTCTTTAGATGCTAACCATAGACTGAATAGATGCTAACCATAGACTGAATAGATGCTAACCATAGACTGAATAGATGCTAACCATAGACTGAATAGATGCTAACCATAGACTGAATAGATGCTAACCATAGACTGAATAGATGCTAACCATAGACTGAATAGATGCTAACCATAGACTGAATAGATGCTAACCATAGACTGAATAGATGCTAACCATAGACTGTATAGATGCTAACCATATACTCTTTAGATGCTAACCATAGACTGAATAGATGCTAACCATAGACTGAATAGATGCTAACCATAGACTGAATAGATGCTAACCATAGACTGAATAGATGCTAACCATAGACTGAATATGATCTAACCATAGACTCTTTAGATGCTTAACCATAGACTGAATAGATGCTAACCATAGACTGTGTAGATGCTAACCATAGACTGAATAGATGCTAACCATATACTCTTTAGATGCTAACCATAGACTGAATAGATGCTAACCATAGACTGTATAGATGCTAACCATAGACTGTGTTGATGCTAACCATAGACTGTATAGATGCTAACCATAGACTGTATAGATGCTAACCATATACTCTTTAGATGCTAACCATAGACTGAATAGATGCTAACCATAGACTGTGTAGATGCTAACCATAGACTGTAGATGCTAACCATAGACTGAATAGATGCTAACCATAGACTGAATAGATGCTAACCATAGACTGTGTAGATGCTAACCATAGACTGTGTAGATGCTAACTATAGACTGTATATATGCTAACCATAGACTGTATAGATGCTAACCATAGGCTGTGTAGATGCTAACCATAGACTGTATAGATGCTAACCATAGACGGTGTAGATGCTAACCATAGACGGGATATATGCTAACCATAGACTGAATAGATGCTAACCATAGACTGTATAGATGCTAACCATAGATGCTAACCATAGACTGAATAGATGCTAACCATAGACTGTATAGATGCTAACCATAGACTGTATAGATGCTAACCATAGATGCTAACCATAGATGCTACCCATACATTCAGGAACAAAATGG
>NW_022990360.1:0-130000 GCF_902827175.1 Gymnodraco acuticeps
CATTTCTCAATTAAAAATAATAGGGAGTCAGGTGTTTCTTATCACATAACGAGAGAAAGTTACTTTTGGAAAAATAAGGAATTAATGTCGAGGGGTTGATGTTCAGTAAACAGTAAACCCCCATCCACTCAGCGGGGTTTATGTTTTATCAAAAATATTTAAAATCCTCCATGTCCTAACTCACTTTTCCATTAGCTTTGTAAATAACTCTACAATTATGGAAACCCTTTGTGAATATAAAACATGAAAGTAGTGATTTTACATCACAGCCGGCAACGCTTTCATCATGTCAAATTAAATACTATTAGTGACAAATATGACAACATCATTAAAGGCTTGACTGATTAGGACATATTTTGTCTTAATGGACAGGATTCTTTCATGTCTTATGTTGCTACTTCACACAAACTGTGGCCAAAATGGAAAAACAAGACGTTATAAAACAGAATTTGTCGTTAAATATGCACCAAAGGACAAAGGTTCTGTCATGAATTAAATTAACTGGCACGCAGACACAACGTCATTATTGCCAATTAATTTTGAACATTTTACAACAGATAACTAATGACAGGATCATAAAAAATGTCCTTCCCTTTGGGGTGAATAACAGTTACTAATTACAACTCGTCCCTCCACTCAGCATGAAAGGTCAAACTGGATCTCTGCCAGCACACCAACAAAAGACATTATGACGAGAGCTTGATTTTTCTGCCTCAATTTCCGTCTCTTTTTTTGGGAGATAATCCCCGCTGTGGTTTGTGCATTTCATCGGGCTACAATTCCCCCTGTCAAATGATCAAACGAGCAGGACCTTCCTCTCGCTGCCAGCCCTCACACAGATTTGGCATTCACGAGTGGCGTGTTTTCAGTGCCGCGCGGGACGTCGTAAACAAACATTTGATCGCTCGTGGTGCCACCATTGTGGAGCGAAACTCTGATGGATGGAGTCGTGGTTCCACCGCTGTCCCTTTAGCGATGCACAGATGAAGGCAGAAAAGTAAATAAACAACGAAAATGTCAGCACTTGAATGTCTCAGAGGCATTAGCTGCACTCCCGTTTGCATTCCAGCAGAAAAAAGGACCTCGCCTTCACAGCTAAATTTGGCCAGCGAAGCCTTTTTATTTCCCCACTCATCTGCAGGCAGAAGCTCCATTAGTTCCTCTGAGGGGGGCACTCTGCACACAACTTTTCCACTCTGCAGACACAACCAAATCCATCCCACGATGATATATATAATTCACAATAAGTGCAGAATTTTGTATTTGTCCTGTGCCAGTTATATGGTGCTTTTATGTGTCCAATGACATGTGATTCCATTACATAGTCGGCTGTGCATGGTGTTCCTGCTGCAGTGTGTGGTGTGGTGTGTGTACGGGAGCAGAACGTTTTGCAGTGAAGCGCTCAATCGAGCTCACATTCAAAACAAATAATAAATCATTTCTCAACCAACATCAAAACAGAGTCAAAATGACATTAATGTAAATATCCGATGCATAACGGCGTCTAGTTTTACGGTCAAAATGATTTTATTTCCACTAGTTTTACTAAAGAACTGTAAAGCCAGAGCTGGAAAGCGTTTTGCCTGATCGGCCAAGACCGAAAACCTTCTCTCGTGTTTCCTGGTCTGCCAGTCAAACACTAGAGGAAAACATTTCTGTGTGGATGGGGGTGCAGACCCTCCGCACTCTGCTAGATCCAGACCCTTTCTCAGTTAACAGTTTATTTTGGGAAAAAGAGAATAATAATGTACAGCATAGAAAGAGGACTCTAGAGTGCTGTATGCAAAGCAAGCATGATCAATCGAAAAATGCAAAACTAAATATGTCACGGTAATTGCCACAGCGCCGTGACATCCTGACAAGTTTCACATTTGTCTGTGAGATGCTGTTGAGGTTACTGATTAGCACAAATGACGACACAAAATACACAGAAAAAGTTTTGTCTCGATTTGTTAAAGCTCCACAGCTCCGTATCTACTGTGCATGCATGATGACATTCCCCGGCACCTCACGGGTCCCCGACGTCCCATAACTGCCTCGCTAACTCCAGCATGAGCACACAGCGCAGTGATGCTCAGCCTCAGCGAGAAAAGAAACCCAAGCAACTCGTGCAATGTGCTCGTCATTACAGCCCTGAGGCAGCAGGAGAGGTGTCAATGTGGACACGAGGCAGATGTGGACTTGTCAGAGTGATGCAAAAAGACCTAATGAGAGTCCGAAGAGAGGACGGCCATCTGATCGTAAGCAGAGCAGCTAGGCCAGGCGAGAGCACGGCGCCAACGGGGACTTATCGAGAAAAAAGGCAACAATGCGCACCACAGCAGCCCAGCAGTCAGGAGTCGGCCTAATCTGACACCTCACTGGAGGAGAAAAGTGGAGTGGAAGGCAGGGAAATCATTTAGTTGTTTTGATGAGAGGATTTCTCTAGGGCTGCACGGAGAGAAACTTATAAATACTAAGGCAACATTCACACAATGTTTTGTATTTGTGCAGTGTTCGCAACAGAGGCAACAAGCACATATTTGCAGCGTATAAAAGACTTCTCTGTACCTACAGAGGATGTTTGTTGCTATGGTAAAATACATTATAATTACAGTGTACAGGAGAGGGCTTTAAGAGGCTCTTCTTATGTTTAGGTATCTCAGAAGTTTAAACGTCAGTGGCGTTCGTACTTGCTTCGACTGGATTGTGTCTTCTTTCGAAACGCAATTACAGGCCCTAAAACAGCGGCTGTTTGTCTCTGCTCAGATGAAAAGGGTCTTGTGGGTTTGTGCTGAGTTTTAGCTTAAAAGGGTGGAGGGAGTTTGCAAAGTCTCCCTCGGGGCAATTCCAAGCTGCCAGTATGCAATCTGTGCATACGGACATAGGCAGCGTGGGCAAACATTTGCAGCATCTGTCACCTTTGATTTTTGACCTCTGATTTAGAAGAAAGTGCATTTCTCTCGACTCTCTTGATGTTCATGTGTTGACTCGGTGTGACCTTGGCAGGCGTTCTGTCTACAGCCCTGTCGCTGTCTACACATCAAACACATTAGACGGAAACCACGTTTAAATGAACCCTGCAGGGACGTGGCTGCATGCAGTTTAACTACTCTCAGGAGAAAATACTTGCACATTTAATGAAATTGATTGACCAGCTTATATTGCATTGTAAATACCTTTAACACAATGAGACAACATTTGTGTGTGAACTACATAGAGTATGTCAGAGCTGCAGCTAAATGTCTAAATAGCTGGAAGTGATGATTTCTTTAGTTTGTTTTCATTTCACAGAAGAGGAAAAATTGCTAAAGGTGAATCTGCAATTAAATACACCCAGATAAAAGCAGTCATTTATTAATTACATGAAATCAATTAACCTACAGTTTGCATTGCATGCCGTCACCTTTTAGGCGACTTTTATCAAAATGCTAACGTCAGAACGCTATATGCTCCACATGCTCAGATGCGAGTGCTTCGCAGGTTCCCTATCTTACTTTTGTTTGAATTAACTTTTCAATCAATCAATGTTTATTTATATAGCCCAATATCACAAATATTACATTTTGTTAATAAGCACTAAAAAGAAAGTAAATCTAAGACTGAAGATATTTGGTCATAAATCAACGTTTTTGACCGAAAATAAATAGACCTGATGATAGCCGTAGAAGAAGATCCCCAAAACCGGTAGAAAACATACAATGGGATGAGTAGGTAAAGCTTTTGTGCTAATCAATATTTGTTCTGATATTTCAACTCAATCACTATCTACTGGTGCCACTACAGGAAAAGCAAGGAGATCACCAAAAGTGTTAGGATTCATCCTCTGCGGACAACGAATGTCTGTTAAAAAATTATTTTGGCTATTTATCCGCAAGTTGTGAAGATATTTCAGACAGGACTTCATTTGTAAACCGACAGACTAGTATATTAATCCATAGAGCCAAGTCTCAAATATCAAACCCAAGCTGACGACAGAGTTATTTTCATCAGTCTTTGTAAAGCTTCCTCCAGAGAGACGACATTAAACCACTGCTTTCTCTATTGAACAGCACTCCTCCTGATTAATAAACTAATGCGGTGCAGTTCCCTTTAATTACTTTGCAGCAGATAATATCACAGCAGAACCTCAGATTTACCTGCATCATTGGAGCCGTTATGTTTTAAATAAAAAGCCGTAAACAAACTCTCTGCGGTCTAATGAAGTGATCACACACACCGACTTACTGCAGATAACATCAGTGCTCATAAATATTACATTAACCTCTCCACTTTTGACTTTTCCCAAGCTTACAAAAACTTTCACAGCGAAAACAGTTGTGTTGCAGCTGTCAAGGCAAATGCTTGTTGGTGCACTACAAATAACATCGACCTGGCCTTTCAAGAGGCAGAAGTGCACATGTTGAACACAGATCCTGACACATAAACTTAGAAGTATTACGCCGCTGTTTCCTCCTGCCTTAGTGTGTCTCTCCCTCTCAGCGCCCCGCACACAGCAGCAGCATGGAGGCGACAGCGTTGGCTGGGAAAGACGGACAATTATTCTAAGTAGTTTTCCCATCAGCCAAAGCCATGAGCAGAAGACCCTCGGGTGAGCCAGAACCTTTCTGAGGAGGGCAATCGGGGAAATAGCCACTGTCCAATTTATGTGATAAGGCGAGTAGGGCTCAGACCTGCCAGGAGACGCAGAGGGGAAGACAAATTGGGGGTCGTGCTACAACCTATAGTAGCTGACATTTGCAGAGTTCAAAACCGCTATGCATACATTGTGATTGTAATCATATTCAGCCAGGGTTCACGGTAGATATTCAGAGTGTTTCCGTGATCCGCACCCACTAAGTGATAGAGCAAACGGATGGGTTCCTATAGCAGCGAGGAGCAGTGATTTCATTAAGTGAAAGTGCGCAACCGAGCTTCCTTTCAAGGTACCGACAATGGGAGATTAAATTCAAAGATCTTTTCCAGCAGGGGGGCGTTGTCTGCGCTCCTGATCTTCTCAACTTTTCCCCCGAGGAACTTCTATTTCAATTGGACAGCTTCGAGTAAAACTATCCCTCTCTGGGGCTTCTCACCCACACAGAAGCCAGTGTAAAAGAAATGCTATCCCTCTCTGGGGAACACACACACACACATTAACACACACATAAACACACACATTAACACCAACACACAATTAACCACACAACACAAACCACACACACACACCAAGTCAAAGAAAGGATGCCTTCAGAAGATAATAACAAAACAGCCCTCAGTATTTTAAAGCTTTGGAATGATCCTACCATGCATGGACTTAACTTGTGTGGATTAATACATGTTCTAACTTGGAGACACACAGATGATTCCTGCAAAACCAATGGATAACAATGAAACCATCAATATATTTTTTCGACAAATGTATGTACAATGTTTTGATAAATATCAATGACAACAAATATGTTACACAGCTTCTCTGAGTGTTTTCTATGTTGTATTGTCATGAACTAATTACCCAAAATAAGGTTCATTTGAACACAATATATATATATATACGTGTTTTCTGACTTTCTGAAACTGAAATACTTATTTCTAAAAAGTAAAAGAAAATAATCATTATCTGATGTAAAGTCACTCAACCACACAAAATGCATTTTTTGTGACATGCTATTTGATTAGATAGAAAAAGGGCACAACACAGGAACATGATGCTAATCTTGAATCACTTAAAGACGGGGATACAACATTCTGCTATGCCCTTAATTGATTCACTTTCAACAAATATATTCTGATGCTACTGGAGGTATTTTCTTATGAATGCTCATGTAACAATTCGACACAAAAGTCAAACAGCTTTTCAAAACAGCGACATCCGACTGTGTCTTCTCTCATTTGTATAATCACAATAATTATGTCAGGAATAAATTGCAAAAGATCAAACACCCTTTTGAAAATGACGTGAGGCATCTCAACGGGTAAGAAGTCAAACTTTCTTTTGCATTTTTGATTCTGCATACATCACACAATGAGAAAAGAATAAAAAGTGGCAATCCAGGACGGTTTCGATGTGAAAGCCACACTGAAGGGTGTGCCAATGTATGCTTTTCAAAGTGTCAAATGTCTCTAAGTAAGTCTGTAGGATATAAAGTGGACTTCAGTTGCAATCTAAATGAAGATAATAGGGGAAAGGTGTCGTTATGGACTCTAAAGGAAATGCATTATCAGTCTTTGAAAGATGTTTTCTCCCTGAATACCATTAACAGAAGGTCATGCCATCTCTAAAGTGTAGGTTGTTACCTTGTACATTCAAATAGTTGAGCATGGATGACACATTTCTCTAGGTCAAGTCAGAAGTTAGCACTGCTCTGGTTTCCTCGAATAAAAGCCAATGGGATTTGTCCATTGATTTTTTCAGAATATTGCAGAAAATAAGATCTGTGACGAACACACGTTTATGAAATGTACACGTTTTGTTCAGCAGGATAATCTCCACAACGTTAACACCACTTGTGTGATTTTTGAAGTGTAAATGCAATCAGTAGAAGTAAAAAGCTAACGTTAGGCTATAAAGGAACTACAAGCACAGTCACATGACTTCGGTGTGATGACTTCTAGCAGTTCATTTAACACTTCTTAGCAATCACTGTTTTTACGAGACAAACAAGTCTGTGGTGGTGTGAGTGGGGGTATTTCCTGACTTTGTTTTCAACGATGAAAACGTGGATATCTCTTTGCCTTATTTCAGACCCACTACCAACAACTATTGTGGTACAATTCTGACTCATTTCTGGGTTTTAGGACTCATTCCTGCACCAGACTAACAACGGTGTAAAAAACTGACTGTAATGCATAAGCAGATGATGAGAGAGAATAAACCTTGATGATGTATCTGTTGGCGCTGAGAGCGTTCTGTAAAACACTTCCAAGTCAATGGCACGTTGTCAGCTGAATCTCAGAGAAACCTCACGGGTCATGTTGCAGACAGGATGCAAAGCAGACAACCTCCCCTCCTCACATTCTTATTGGACCTGCAGCTCATCCATACAGCCAGGAGAAACAATCCATCTCCCACAGCAGCATGCGACCAGCGTTCTCGTGCCTCTCTTACAATCAATTGTCAAAACATCTCCAGTAATCTGAGGCAAACAGAACACCCTGGCAGCACCCTTCTGAATCATGTCAATTATCCTGCAACAAATGACAGCAATCCACCAGAGAGCATCCCACATATCTGACAGAGCCTTACCTTGCAGATCTAGCTCTTTCAAATGCTAATCTGATTTATTTCCCTTAGGCACTGGAATCCCTCCCTGTACACCTACTGTATATCAAATTGATACAGAGACACCCTCATGACAGAAGCATGAATATACAATCTAAAGGAGCCAATAATCCACGCAGATGGAGCGAGGATCCACCTGAACGTCACCCAATCGGCTCTGAGCTTATGCAGAGCCGCCTGCGCTCTGAACACCTGAAAAGGGAAATGCTGAAGGAGATGACAGAAACCTTCTGGGTGTCACTCCACACGGAGTTTAAAATGAAAATGAGCGACGCCTCGAAGATGTATTTCGAGAAGAAAATGACATTACAAGGAATCACACGCCCATATAAGTGTCAGAAACTGCCAAACACGCTGGCCTGCGTCCCGGTAGACCGTCCCGTGGCATCTGTTGATTTCTTTTAAAGCCTTGTAACTTTCTCATTGCTTCTATACATTCCAGCAGACTGCAAAAGAGGCCCTGAAGCATCGCAGAGAGTTAACTCTACATAACTCTATGTCCTTGACTTCAGTAAAGGTTAATCCAGTCCCAAGCACTGGCTTCCTAACAGCCTTTACTGAATGAACAAAACCAACATTTATTATAGCCCCAAATCACAAGACATGCCTCAAAGGGCTGTACATTATTATAACTCTTATTCTATTTATTTATTCTTATTCTATTATTCTATTCTTATTCTATTTCTATTCTCGTAAAATACTTGCATCATTCGGTCCTGTGCAACATTCTATTGCACTATTTTTGATCGCTTTTATGTCTTAAGTATAAGTATTAAGTGTGTTGTTGGAGGAGCCTGGGAGTTAAGATTTTCCTAGACAAAATTGCGTTTAAGATTTTGTGCATATGAATGCTAGTGGAGCGCGGGAGCCTCGCAGCGGCGAAACTGTGGCGCAAGGTGCGCTGCATTTGCGCTTCGGATGAGGCTGCCTCCATTAGACGAGGCCCCCTCTGCGAGGTGAGGCCCCCTCCGCTAGGTGAGGCCCCCTCCGCGAGGTGAGGCCCCCTCCGCTAGGTAGGGTTGCCAACCGTCCCGTATTAGCCGGGACGCCCCGTATTTGAGCCAAAAGGGGCGTGTCCTGTACGGGACTTTGTTTGTCCCGGACTCCCATGTAAAGGGAAACAAATATATATGTTTCTGTTTACGCGCAATGCAGTGTGTCTGGCTGCGTGCCTGTGTGTTTGTGTGCTGTATGCGAAGGGCGCTAGGACCACTCAGTTGACAGGGCAGGCACAATGCTCGCACGTGTGTGTGTGAGAGAGTCAGTCAGCTGATTGATGGGAAAATGGTTGGTTGAAGGATAACATTAAGTCTAATAATGATGTACCGTGCATGTTCACATCATGTATACTTTGCATTACTTAATACCATTTTTCAAATATTTATTTTTAACATTTGGACAAAATAAGCCAATTGTACATCGAGGTGCCCAGATGTCCCTAGTGCCCACCTATCCGATTTGAACATGCTGATGTACAATGTGATGTAGTAGCCTAATGCAGGTGTAAGACCATTGTGTTTGTATTGTGTTATAGGTATGCATAGTTTTCTATGCATTTTGAGGGTTTGACCCCCAAAAACATTTTCAAACCCTAGGGGCTGGCTCCCCCAAAATAATTAAATAACATAACCCTAACCTAACCCTAACCCTAAAACCAAAAAAAAGTAACTAAATCCGCCAGAAACCCGAAAATCTTCGCGCGCGCGGGGGACACCTGCATGTGTCCCGTTTCTCCATTTCTGGAAGTTGGCAACCCTACCGCTAGGTGAGGCCCCCTCCACTAGGTGAGGCCCCCTCCGCTAGGTGAGGCCCCCTCCGCTAGGTGAGGCCCCCTCCGCTAGGTGAGGCCCCCTCCGCTAGGTGAGGCCCCCTCCGCTAGGTGAGGCCCCCTCCGCTAGGTGAGGCCCCCTCCGCTTGGTGAGGCCCCCTCCGCTAGGTGAGGCCCCCTCCGCTTGGTGAGGCCCCTCCGCTAGGTGAGGCCCCCTCCGCAAGTGAGGCCCCCTCCGCTAGGTGAGGCCCAATCCGCGAGGTGAGGCCCCCTCCGCTAGGTGAGGCCCCCTCCGCTAGTGAGGCCCCCTCCGCTAGGTGAGGCCCCCTCCGCTAGGGTGAGGCCCCCTCCGCTAGGTGAGGCCCCCTCCGCTAGGTGAGGCCCAATCCGCGAGGTGAGGCCCCCTCCGCTAGGTGTGGGCCCCCTCCGCGAGGTGAGGCCCCCTCCGCTAGGTGAGGCCCCCTCCGCTAGGTGAGGCCCCCCTCCGCTAGGTGAGGCCCCCTCCGCTAGGTGAGGCCCCCTCCGCTAGGTGAGGCCCCCTCCGCTTGGTGAGGCCCCCTCCGCTTGGTGAGCCCCCTCCGCTAGGTGAGGCCCCTTCCGCTTGGTGAGGCCCCCTCCGCTAGGTGAAGCCCCTCCGCGAGGTGAGGCCCCCTCCGCGAGGTGAGGCCCCTCCGCTAGGTGAGGCCCCCTCCGCGAGGTGAGGCCCCCTCCGCTAGGTGAAGCCCCCTCCGCGAGGTGAGGCCCCCTCCGCGAGGTGAGGCCCCCTCCGCTAGGTGAGGCCCCCTCCGCGAGGTGAGGCCCCCTCCGCGAGGTGAGGTGCACGCCTAGAAGAACACAAAGCTTTGGGAAATTAATTGAGGTGGGGAACGGATAAAAAGCGCCCTGCGGCATTTTAAGATATAATTCAAAAACCTGAGAAATCAAAGAGAGAAAAAATTAACCAAAATCTGACAACAGTGTGAAACTCCTTTTCATCCAACACTGCCTTCTTGACAGGCCGTTCCAGCACATCATTATTAAACAGCCGGCATATAATCTTTACAGACTGCTGTGAACTATCGTCTCTATTTCAGCAGGTAATGTGCAAACTTTAAACCGAATTAATCAGTGCCGAGAAATATCGAATCCTATCATTCCACACTTTCTTTAAATATACCGCAAACTGGAAGGACTCTAGAGGGCAAGGGCAAATGGATCAGAATATTTTATGGAAATGTATTATGTATATCCAAATTTGTATGCTAGCATTATAGTTGCTATTCTATTCCATTGTTGAGTTTTTGAAGTGCATTTGTATTGGTGAATGTGAACCAGCTGGATCTGCAATGAATGCAATTCAAGTGTGAACCAAATTATTGTTTAATGTAATCTGTTAATAAAACACTGTCTATCGTAGTATGCTGGTGTGTGCTGGAGCTTTGATTCATTTTGGTTTGCTTAGAAGTATAATAAAGTGGACATAGCCTGCAACAATTCAATCCAAACAGGAGGCGTGTGGTGCAGTGGGTTGTGCGTTGGTGTTCAGATCAGGGGGTCAGAGGTTCAAACCCCACTGCAGTCAGCCTGTCGTTGTGTCACTTGAAAACATACAAGCCAAGCTTTGGATAAAGCGTCTAACAAGTGAAATGTAATGTAATGAAAACATACAACCCAAACATCCATCAAACCAAAAATGTAATCCCTGCTAGCCACAATAATGCTGCAAAACTAAATGTGACATCGGAGAAATGGTTGTTTAATGAGAATAACACTCACATTTTGAATCATTCTAAGCAATATGCATTAAAAAGCAAAAACATGGGAAGGCATATCAAGATATTATTTACGTATAAGCTCTAGTTGTCATGTGTTATTGACGCCCACAGTAGGAAGTTACAGGAGGAATGTGAAACACTTTTCCAGTCTGACATGGTTTGATTAAGCACTGATTGTTTAATACAACAATGGCAGTGTTTCCCACAGAATTTGATTCTATTTGTGGAGGCACCCCCCCCCCCCCCCCCCCCCCGGCAAGCAAAGCCAAAGGCCCCTTAACCAACTCGGGTTATCAAATAAGAATAATACATGCGAGTTCATGGCTACTGAGACAACGTTCTTGTTGCTCTGTGTTGCGTTGTTAATGAGTGAAACACACCGGAGTTGAGGATCTGTGGGGTTTATTCTCCCAAAAATATAATTTACAATTTAGGCATTTAGCAGACGCCTTATTCCAAAGCGATTTCAATGACCAATTACAGGGACATTCTCCCTGGAGTAACCGAGGGCTAAGTGCCTTACTCAAGGGCACACTAGTAGTAGTAATAATCATTTTTATTTTTGTTATGAGATCCATTTGTGGCGGACGATATTTAATTGTGGCGGCCCGCCACAAATAAATCAATGTAGGAAACACTGAATGGTGTTATCTTGTTCAAGTATTATTGACGCTGGTACTAATGTTTCCGTTAGTGGTAGCAAAAGCAATGTAACCTAATAATGTCTTTAAACATATTTACCATTAAAAAACACCCAGTCATTTGGCAATAAAAGTATCTTTGAACCCATTTCATTGCCATAAACCGGCTCATTTATCCTCTTATTGTGCCTTTATAAGCCACCAAATGTGTTTACCTCTAATGACTCAGTAAAATTAGGTAATATTTAAACTGTGATGTATTTGAATGCACATAAACTGTTTGCTAATCAGCAGAATTAAAATTACCTTCCTTAATTACAATGCATTCAAATTGGTCCCATAGTTGACTTTCTTACTTATACTGACTTCTACAATTAGGATAATAAAGGCGGGGAACTTAATCGACACTAGCCAAAGTAAATACATACATAATAAAGTCATAAGTACTTTTTTTGCATGGAGATTTAAGCCCACCTCTGCTGCTGGTGGGAAATCAGAATCTTGAGTAGTTTGAAGGTTAGCAGTAATCCATAACTCCTAACTTTTAAAGTCAATTAGGGACAAAGTAGTTCCCACATTCAGTACACAGCTCTGAATGACTCCCTGTAGGCATCTCATTAAAATGCAAATAGTGTGATTGTGTACCGCTATCTCTAAAAAAGCCACTCTTCTATCCCTGGCTGCTCCTATGCATTTGGTTATCAGGCATCACACATAATGATACAATTATCGCAATGCTAGTTAGATCCATGCCATGGAGGTTCACGAGAGATTAATGCTCCAAAAGACCTTCAGCTCCACAACTGTACACAACTTTTGGGTCCTTTTTTATTGTAAATTAAATCAAAATACAGTTACTGTCATACAAACAAGCAGGTGCTCAAACATCCACTGCTAGCCACTAGCATCTTAACCCTAACCCTAACCCTAATACTCAAGGGAAAATCAACTTATTTAACTTTTCCACAACAACCAACCTTCAAACTCACCTGTTTAATCTGCATCACTTAGGATTTACTAACAATGTTTGACTGCATGTCCTTAACTTAACCCTCCTATTGTCTTCGTTCCCCCTTTACTTTGGTGTTCGTGGTCAAATGGGACCGGTCCTGTTTTAACTGCTATTACATTAACACAAAAACCATTAATCATCACCAAATTTCATTTAACACCCTTTCAAACTGTACATATTGTATCAGACTACTGGTACACATGAAAAACTGCAGTAAATATACAAAGAATAGACACTGAACATGTATTGCGTGTGCCAGGTGTGATCCATGTGGGGGGATGGGCACATAAGGGGACACACACATCTAGAGTGTGTTTGTGTGTGTGTGTGTGTGTGTGTGTGTGTGTGTGTGGTGTGTGTGTGTGTGTGTGGTGTGTGTGGTGTGTATGTGTGTGTGGTGTGTGATCTGATCCGGATGGTTACTAATTCCTTTTCTTTATGGCGGTCATGTTTGACCGGGAACACCATGGTGTTACAAAGTTGACTAAATCATCCCAAATTCAATGGAAGTGGTGATCAGCAATGTTATATGTTCAAATGTCTCCTGTGAAGGATATCATGAAGCCTAAATGCAAACGAATGTAAAACAAAAAAGTTATGATTAATGAAAGTAGCGAATCGGTCAGATTTGACCCGAAGACAACAGGAGCATTAAGAGCATTTGAGTAGGTTTAAATACAACTTCTACAAAAACAAGAGTAACATGGACAAGATAAGAAAAGATACCTGCACGATGTTAATCCCAAAGGAACTTTCCCTTCTGAACGTGCTCGGTATAAATACATGTAAACATGCCCTAGAATACAAAAATAAATTGCAAATACAGCATGAATGAAAAGCAGGGTACATGATACTGCTTTCTTGAAACAAAAGGTTATTTTTTACTATGCAGCTTTCTACTACCGATATGTATCTCTCCATCTTTGTCTTTATTGTATGAAAACTGTTTTCTTAGTGAAATGTTGGAAGTGGTTTCTCCTCCGACCTTTTGCTTGTACAACCTTCTGGTTTTGTTAAAAAAAAAGGGAATATTTCGCCCTGTTTGCAAATCAATCTCTTTATTTTTCTAACTCTGTAATGATGATATGATTTGTGATATTAGAAGGAATAATCAATTTTGAAAGATCATTGGATAATAGGCGCTTTCACACCGGAGTACTTTTACCAGAAATAGTTCCGATAGTTCCTGGGATTTTGCGTTCACACCAAAAATATCTGGAACTAGAACTTTTTTTTGCGAACCTTTTCACCCCTTTGTAGTCCCTGCTAGAGAGGTGGTACTTTCCTGGGGAGAAAAAGGTTCCAATATCTGATTGGCTGGGCGAATTGCAAACAACGCCCCGTATCACTCCGCCATTTTATTTGATCGCATTAGCATTATTAGCATTAGCATTAGACCAGCGCAGAAACGCAGAGAGACTAACTTATGGCAACACAAAAGAAAACATGGGAGCGGTGGAGATGAGGAGGTGTCGGCGTTCTGGCGATTTACTCGTGCTGGGACTCCCAGCAGCTTCTACTGAAGCCAGTCCCCAACTCCGGGGACTTCCGGCCGGGGACTCCGGGCGGCAGTATACGCCGTGAAGTTGTTTGCGGCCTGCCAGTAAACCCAAAGAAGAAGAAGAAGAAGAAGAAGAAGAAGAAGAAGAAGAGAAGAAGAAGAAGAAGAAGAAGAAGAAGAAGAAGAAGAAGAAGAAGAAACGAAGAAAGAAGAAAAAAAAGAAGAAGAAGACGAATAGCAAAATAATAGACCATCGAAAGATCGACGACGACGTAACAGAATAGAAGAAGAAGAAGAAGAAGAAGAAGAAGAAGAAGAAGAAGAAGAAGAAGAAGAAGAAGAAGACTTATTCCGGTGTGAACGCGATTTACTAGATAGTTCCAGGAAATAAAAGTTCCGGGGACTATTCCTGGGAAAAGTAATTGGTGTGAAAGCGCCTATTGCTGGCAGAGTACTCAACTTAAGTTATGCAATATGATTTATATTAAAGTCCTATATATGACACAGTACTTCTTCTAATATAAATCATTCCATACTCGTTGATATTCTTTTCTATCTGGATGTACAATCTCAGTATCTCATAAAGTTATCTTAACTGAGTGAAATAATTGTGTGGCTGCAGTCGACAGATGAGGGGGCTGCTTCTCTGTGGAAATGCTGATAAAAACGGTTTTATTTTCATGCAGTTTATATAACTTCTCCATCCATCTTCGTGTGAACTCTTTCCCGTTTCTCTGCCCTTTTACCAAAGAGCAGAAACAATGATGCCGGATGTATTTCCAGAAGTTATTAATGTCAGACTGTGCGGTCGTGAAAATCAATGAAATATCAGATTCTCTCCTCTGCATACTGAATAAGCAAAGAATAAGGAATACAAATTAGGTGAAAAATGACATCTGTTTTTAACCACACCTGTAGATATCTTGATGTATTCTTGCTCCCATTCCTCATGGTATTTACATTCACAATAAATAGGAAATATAGGCTTTTTAAAAACGCAGGAAAGGGCATGGAGCAAGGCAAGGTCCAAATAGATACCAAAGTAACTTCTGTCTAAGTTCTGAAATACAGTAAACAGTGAAAATACAGTAGCTTGTATGACCCAAAACCAAACTCTTAAGCCACACCAACATAACTAAACCTGACTGTATACCATTATAAACCACCTGTATACCAAACACACGCATACACACAACTGCTGTTTCTCTATTCGGATCATTACCTACATTGCAATGTTGTAAACTGTGAACACTTTCAACCGTGTATGAAATCCCACACAGCAGCTGTGCCTTCTCCAGAAGTGACCATCATTGCTATTAGCTAACTAGCTAGCTAGCAACAATCCTTTTCAGTATATAACATTACAAACTGCTCAATTAACCCTTCTAAAATAAAATGTGTTATTTTCACTGCTAGTATAGTGGTACACTACTTAAAAAGTGATATAACGTACATGTATAACTTTAGTTGTTTCGTGCTTTCTGTACTGAAGCAACTGCAAACAGATTTGCTTCTGTTGCTTAGCCAAGATGTTGTTGAGTTTGAGACGTGTCAAGCCTTTTTAGACTACATTAGTGCACTCATATTTCATATTTCCGTAGTGATGCATTAAGGATGAACCTATGCACTCAAAACAACACATGTAAGTACAGAAGAGTGCGATATGAGACAGCAAGTAGTCCACTTTCGATAACTCGAAAACACAAGAACAATTTCAAGACAACAAAATAAGTCTAAAGAAAGACTTTAAATGACCTAGTGGGCGAGCAATAGAACATTGGAGGCATGATTGGTGAAGTACTTTGTAGCACACTGTCCAATAAAAAGGAAATAAAAAGACTGTGGCTTTAAAAGACGGATTTCTTTTTTCTAGTAAAACGTCAACCGGCTCCCTTTTAAAACCCACTAAAGTGAACCCCACACAAAAGGCCAGGAGAGAAGTGAATCATCTCACGTCACACTGAGCATCTAATCATTAAAGCCTTACTACTTTACCTCTTCACGCCTGGCTCTAATACCCCCAGACCTGTCCTCATGTCAACCCCACCTTAATGTACGCCCCCAGGCCCCATTTAAATCACCGCGCTCCAGTTCCCTCCATCCTCCAGACTCTTCTTGTTCGCTCGCTCGTCTCTCTTCTGTCTCCTCACCCGGCCTCTATAATTGCCTTGCTTTGCCAAATGAGCCAACCAATTGCGCCTCCAGTTAAAAGCTGAAGAGTCTGAGTCCTATCCTGCCCGTTCAACTCGCTGGGCTAGGGAGGCTACATAAAGAGAGGAGAGATGAATGGAGCTCCATCCTGAATGCAGATGCCATCTCTTCGTCACTGACATCCATCGCCTGCGACAGGCGGCAGGCAATAATACTCCAACGTCCCACGAGAGTCAGGTTTCTGGCACCTGTGCAGTTTTGAACCTCATGTCAGTGTTGCTTTCAAAGATCAGCTGATGAGCATGCTGGGTAACAGAGGGGAAGAGGATCCCTTTGTGGCTTTCACACAAGTCAATGATTTCTACTGAATACATTTGAGTATTTCAGCAAGTTTTGGAAACGTTGCTGAAGGGTAAAGAGTTAAGGAGGAACAGAAAAGTAAAAAACACAGTTTGACGAATGTCAGAAGTGCCTAACTCAAGATGTTATGAACAACCCTACCCTTTTTAAATCTCGTTTAAAGACCTACTTGCTCTCCCGTGCTTTTGCAGACCACGTGTATCAGTCTGTGTTTTCTAAATTGTGGTTTTCTATTTTGTTGTGTTTTAAAATGTTTTTACATCGTGTATGAGTGGTTTTTCAGTCTGTGGCTACAAGTTTATTGTCTCGAGCTTTTGTTTTTTTTAAATGTATTTATGCTGCCATTACATGACATGTCACTTGTTAGACGCTTTCATCCAAAGCGACTTACATACCCAATACTGTGGGCAATCCCCACAGGAGCAATTTGGGGTGAAGTGACACAACGACATGCTGACTGCAGTGGGGTTTGAACCTGTGCTCTCCTGATCCGAACACCAACACACAACCCACTGCGCCACACACTATTAAATATATGTATTGATGAACAGCACTTTGGTCAACTCTGTTGTTTTTAAATGTACTATATAAATAAAGTTGGATTGTATTATAATTTTCCTTTTCAGGGTCAAACGCTGCCTAACTTTTAAAGTTATACAGATGACATTTCCCACATTCAGTTTTCTGTGGCAGGAAGTGATAAACAGTTTAGTTCTTGGCAGTTTTAGCGTCTTCGAGCTGCAGCAGAATACAAAAGGTTGCCATGAGCATCAGGCTTGTAGTTCATTTCCTGACGGAGAGTCCTCCTGACTTTTACCACCACATGTTGCCTCAATAGGCCTCGGCTTTCACCCATTTGTCATGTTGACTATCATTTGAATAGAGGAAGTTGCAACACTAAATAGCTCATATGAATTTAAATATTTTGCCAGAGGTCCCAATTAACCTGATCTGAAATGCTTTCTATTATTGCAGAAATGAGAATGAATGAACTACTTTAATCAGCCAACATAATAATAGCATAATGTTGCTTTAGTTTCATTTCCAGTCAATGCTAATTAAATGACCTACAATCACCTTTTAGGAAGTCATTCCTTTAATAAGTCACAAAAGACATTTCCTGACTACTCACTGTCATTTAACACGGGACACCTCAGACAGTAGCGAAAAAAACGTGTATTGTTTGACTTGAAAACTAACAATACTACTAATTGTGTTTATCTATTAGTTGTAATCATTGTAGCTTGAAATGTATTAAAATATGTTCTTATATATCCTTGAAACGTTACTCTGTGTCTGTTCCAGGCTTGCTGAGTATGATCTTGCAGTACTGAGATGGTACATATATATTTGTATGGTCTACTTTATTCCCACACAAGCTGCAGGAGTGTCTGTGTAATTAACCCTCCGTGCCCTGCAGAGGTGATCTGCTTTATGGAGTCCTGCTGGTGGAAACCCTAAAGCTGCAGGGAAACAGGGACTTTTATAAAATGAGACTATTAAAAAGAATAGGAACAGGAGTCCTTTTGACCGACTTACACAGAGGGTAAGCCTCCTGAAGTATTTCCCGTCGTCATATACAAACACCTGGCTTATGGTTGATATGGATCTGAGTCTCAGGTGAAGGTTTATAGATCTCCCTTTGTCGATCCTTTAATATTGCACAAGAGATGTTCTGTAGAGTTCCTTGTGCTCCCTATAGAACACAGGATAGAATTTAAAATAGCCTACAAAGCCCTTAATGGGCAGGCGCCATCTTACCTTAAAGAACTCATTATACCCTACTGTCCTACTAGGGCATTGCGTTCCAAGAATGCAGGGTTGCTGGTTGTTCCTAGAGTCTCTAAAAGTACAATGGGAGCCAGAGCCTTTTCTTATCAAGCTCCACATTTGTGGAATCAGCTTCCAGTTTGTGTTCGGGCGGCAGACACCCTATCCGTTTTTAAGAGTGCGCTTAAGACCTTCCTTTTTGATAGGGACGGGTGGCGCAGTGGTCTGTGCGTTTGATCATCAGATCAAGGGGGCGTTGGGGAACTCCAGTTCCGTCAGGCCGTTGTGTCCTTGGGCAAGACACTTCACCCGAATTTGCTCCTGTGGGTATTGTCCACAGTAGATGACCATTGCATGTATGATCTGTATTTGTAAAGCGCTTTGAGAGTCTTCGATAAAGCGCTATAATACATATAAGGATTATTATTATTATTATTATAAAGCTTATAGTTAGGGCTGATTAGATTCAGCCCCTAGTTTTGCTGATATAGGCTTAGTTTGTCGGGGGACATCTTACTTCTTCCTTCTCTCTGTCTATACCTGTGTGCTCTCATGTTCCGATTAACCCAGCTTCCCCAAATGTCTTTCTTTTTGGTGTCTGTATACGCCGGGATCCGGAGACATGGATGATCCTGCGGTTCTGTGTCCTGGATCGCGAGCCCTGGATCTTGAGTCGTGGCTGTGGTCCTGGATCATAGGTCCTGGATGGATATCCTCGTGGATTCATCTTCCTATTATACACACATGCATTTCCAAACATTTGGACTACATATGCTGCAAATGTATTATCTTTTCAATTTACACACGGCATCTATTGCACATCTGTCCGTCCTGGGAGAGGGATCCCTCCTCTGTTGCTCTCCCTGAGGTTTCTCCCATTTTTCCCTTTAAACTGTGGGTTTTCTCTGGAAGTTTTTCCTTGTACGATGTGAGGGTCTAAGGACAGAGGGTCTAAGGACAGAGGGTCTAAGGACAGAGGGTCTAAGGACAGAGGGTCTAAAGACAGAGGGTGTCGTATTGTCATACTGATATTCTGTACAAACTGTGAAGACCACTGAGACAAATGTAACATTTGTGATATTG
Organism: Gymnodraco acuticeps; assembly: GCF_902827175.1. Taxonomy (NCBI): domain Eukaryota; kingdom Metazoa; phylum Chordata; class Actinopteri; order Perciformes; family Bathydraconidae; genus Gymnodraco; species Gymnodraco acuticeps. Next base: position 19,278 of record NW_022990360.1, read on the forward strand.
GGCTATATAAATAAACATTGATTGATTGAGTGTAATTCAAAGGCTTAACGTAATGCTGAGAAAACGCTCCCACAGGTGTAAATATAAAGACAAATTGCATGATCTCCTGCAGTCTACATGGAGTACAAAGCCGCCCCGTGGTCTATCTAATGTAGGAAAAACATCTCAAGCGATAACAGCATGAGAGAAGCTTGTTCCAGTAGCCGCACAACTTGCTGAGCAGAGAAACCACCTGAGGGAGGTGGGAACAACAGGAAGCTTTTGAAAAGAGGAAACCTATTAGACGTACGGTCTTACTCCTTGGCGGTTTAAAAGAAGAGTGGCTATCCCATATCTCACACGTCCGACACTCAGACATGACATTTAAATCGATCTTTCCATCTGACTGGGTGAAACTCCAGAGAGGTGCGCTACATGAGAAATGTTGCACTGTTCCTTTAAAACTAGCTGATATTCTAAGCTAACTAACACATGTAACCCTCCTGTTGTCTTCACGTCAAATCTGACCGATTTACTACTTTCATCAATCATAACTTTTGTGTTTTACATTCGATTGCATTCAGGCTTCATGATATCCTTCACAGGAGACATTTGAACATATACAATTGCTGATCAGTGATCACCACTTTCATTGAATTTGGGATGATTTAGTCAACTTTGTAACACCATGGTGTTCCCGCTCAAACATGACCACCATAAAGAAAAGGAATTAGTAACCATCCGGATCAGATCACACACACACACACACACACACACACACACACACACACACACACACACACACACACACACACACACACACACACACACACACACACACACACACACACACACACACACACACACACACACACACACACCACACACACACACACACACACACACACACACACACACACACATACACACACACACACACACACACACACACACACACACACACACACACCACACACAGAACAATTTGACACATTTCCCGCTCTTATGTGCCCCTCCCCCCACATGGATCACACCTGGCACACAATACATGTTCAGTGTCTGTTCTTTGTATATTTACTGCAGTTGTTCATGTATACCAGTACTCTGATACAATATGTACAGTTTGAAAGGGTGTTAAATTAAATTTGGTGATGATTAATGGTTTTTCTGTTAATGTAATAGTAGTTAAAATAGGACCGGTCAAATTTGACCGCGAACACCAAAGTAAGGGGGGGAACGAAGACAATAGGAGGGTTAACAGAAACTATAGTTCAATTGGTAATATGTGCCATAAATGTAATGTATGCTACAGAATGTGAGGAGAAATGTATTGATACTAGTTTCACTAATCATAACAGTGGGGCAATTAAAGCTGAATTTAGGACTGCACAACTTTAAAGAATGATATACAGTTGGCCGATAATTCAGGATTTTAAAGGGTGAAGACAAAAACAAATGTAAGCAATTAGACTCAGGGTTTAATTAATTTCTCTAAAGAAAACTAAATAAAACCAAGATATAAATGACAATAAAACAACAATTAGAGAGTTATTAAAACAGCTTCAGGGACAAGTAACCACTGCGTTTATCAAAAGAAAAGCCTATTTAGCATGTATGATTGTTTAAATGAAATAGAAATACATAATAGACAGCTAATTGTATTTAAATCATTAAATAATGGAAAATCTAATCTATGATGCCGTATTTATAATAAAAACATCTTAAAAATGTATCCAAATTGTTCAATTTATCCAATCCAATCCAACTTTATTTATATAGCACTTTAAAAACCTTCAGACCAAAGTGCCGTACAGAGATAAGCTCACACAACATAATATAAATACATTTAAAATATTAATAATTTACACAAACTTCCTTAAGTTATTGCATTCAGTATGTTTGTTAATTGTGCAGTTTATCTGTTATTATTCACTGATACTGTTATGCATTATATATAATGTGAAATATCCATTAAATAAGTCACTTAGCGTTAGTAAGAAGTCTCTTAAGGAAAGAGCTTGGGAACCACAGTGTTACAAAAGTCACTCTGGGTAGAGTGCATCCTCACGCTGTGTGGTGTGTGTGTGTGTGTGTGTGTGTGTGTGTGTGTGTGTGTGTGTGTGTGTGTGTGTGTGTGTGTGTGTGTGTGTGTGTGTGTGTGTGTGTGTGTGTGTGTGTGTGTGTGTGTGTGTGTGTGTGTGTGTGTGTGTGGTTAGAGCACATGGGGCTTGTAGAGTAAATTATACAAAGTAAAGTGTTCCTACAACCTCGAGCATGGTTTTCTCAGCAGGAGAACAGAGTCAGCCGGGGCCAACTCATTATTCACGTCCCCACGGTTTCTTCCCAAATCAAATTAACGTAAATGTGTTGGAATATTCTGCGAAAAGGAAATGATTTGTCGGTCGGGCTCTGCCGTCAAAATAACTGTAGTGTGTGTTTCAGAGGAGTGGAGAGAAGAGAGGAGGCGATTACTGGATACATTACAGGAGAGGAGAGGGGATGATAGAGAGGAGAACAGAGAGAGTGAGGGAGAGACAGGTGATACTGTAAATCAGAAAACCCTTTAAGTGTTAGACAGTCTTTGGGGCTGGAAGAGTAATCAATATAAGCTGATCAATGTGTAACGGTGGAATGAATCAAAGTACATTTACTCAAGTAATACTTTTGAGTGTTTTCATACTCCATTACATTTTGGAAGCAAACATTATACTTTTACTTCAATGAGATTTTCAATGGAAAGCTTTTAGTTTTAACAAAGTATTTTAGCAATTAACTTGAAGAGGACATATTATGTTGATTTGTATGTGTATGTAGTGTCTCTACTTTAAAGAGTCTTCTCCAGCTGATGTTCAGGTGTATATCAGTATGTAGTGTCTCCACTTTAAAGAGTCCTCTCCTGCTGATGTTCAGGTGTATATCAGTATGTAGTGTCTCTACTTTAAAGAGTCCTCTCCTGCTGATGTTCAGGTGTATATCAGTATGTAGTGTCTCTACTTTAAAGAGTCCTCTCCTGCTGATGTTCAGGTGTATATCAGTATGTAGTGTCTCTACTTTAAAGAGTCCTCTCCTGCTGATGTTCAGGTGTATATCAGTATGTAGTGTCTCTACTTTAAAGAGTCCTCTCCTGCTGATGTTCAGGTGTATATCAGTATGTATTGTCTCTACTTTAAAGAGTCCTCTCCTGCTGATGTTCAGGTGTATATCAGTATGTAGTGTCTCTACTTTAAAGAGTCCTCTCCTGCTGATGTTCAGGTGTATATCAGTATGTAGTGTCTCTACTTTAAAGAGTCCTCTCCTGCTGATGTTCAGGTGTATATCAGTATGTAGTGTCTCTACTTTAAAGAGTCCTCTCCTGCTGATGTTCAGGTGTATATCAGTATGTAGTGTCTCTACTTTAAAGAGTCCTCTCCTGTTGATGTTCAGGTGTATATCAGTATGTAGTGTCTTTACTTTAAAGAGTCCTCTCCTGCTGATGTTCAGGTGTATATCAGTATGTAGTGTCTCTACTTTAAAGAGTCCTCTCCTGCTGATGTTCAGGTGTATATCAGTATGTAGTGTCTCTACTTTAAAGAGTCCTCTCCTGCTGATGTTCAGGTGTATATCAGTATGTAGTGTCTCTACTTTAAAGAGTCCTCTCCTGCTGATGTTCAGGTGTATATCAGTATAGTGTCTCTACTTTAAAGAGTCCTCTCCTGCTGATGTTCAGGTGTGTATCAGTATGTAGTGTCTCTACTTTAAAGAGTCCTCTCCTGCTGATGTTCAGCTGTATATCAGTATGTAGTGTCTCTCCTTTAAAGAGTCATCTCCTGCTGATGTTCAGGTGTATATCAGTATGTAGTGTCTCTACTTTAAAGAGTCCTCTCCTGCTAATGTTCAGGTGTGTATCAGTATGTAGTGTCTCTACTTTAAAGAGTCCTCTCCTGCTGATGTTCAGGTGTATATCAGTATGTAGTGTCTCTCCTTTAAAGAGTCCTCTCCTGCTGATGTTCAGGTGTATATCAGTATGTAGTGTCTCTACTTTAAAGAGTCCTCTCCTGATGATGTTCAGGTGTATATCAGTATGTAGTGTCTCTACTTTAAAGAGTCCTCTCCTGCTGATGTTCAGGTGTATATCAGTATGTAGTGTCTCTACTTTAAAGAGTCCTCTCCTGCTGATGTTCAGGTGTGTATCAGTATGTAGTGTCTCTACTTTAAAGAGTCCTCTCCTGCTGATGTTCAGGTGTATATCAGTATGTAGTGTCTCTACTGTGACATGTCTCCACACTTTAATGTTCAAAAAGCTCTTTATTTTTCTCATACTGCCTGTGCTGCAGCACCTCTTTTCACCCTCTGTCTGAAACCAGAGCCCAGTCTGCTCTGATTGGTTAGCTGGCCAGTTCTATTGTGATTGGTCAACCGCTTAGAGATGTCTTACTATGTTAGGGAAGTGAACAAAGGAGTCCAATAGAGCCATTTAAATGCACGCAAATCTATAGAACACACTAGAACCCAAAGAGCAATAGGGCCACTTTAACTGTGTATTTGCACGTGTTCCTGCTCATCGTTTGGCGACATAACATTTAGAATCAGACGAGGCCCTTCACAGCCGTTAAAGTCCCGGCTGATTCTTCCTCGTTCCTCCTCTAAGATTTATCATCTCGGCTCTGCCTGGTATTTTACGGTTTAATGACCAGCGATCGCTCGCATCATCAGGGTCACTTACAATTACACCCGCTTTGCCTGGAATACAGCAAATGCAACTTGGTGTTTCTGCCTCTAGGATTCTTTTGGTTTAGAATTCACTTCCTGAATGTGCTCTGACTATAGATTATAAATTATAAAGAAATATATGAAAGTCCAGATATTTGAGCCTCCTGGACATTTTATCCAACCACTGTGCTTGTTTATGAGCTCTCTGCTTGTGGCTTTGAATCCATAAAACTCAAACTCACCACTGGATGATATTTACACTCTCCAAATGTAAATATATCTGCTGTAAAATGTCAAATGGCCCTGCTGCACCAATTAAACTGCACGTACTGTAAGTCAACACTCCCTTTAATGACTTTCTTTTCACACTCAAACCTGTATTTAATGAACATGGCCGTGTATTCATGATAAAACGTTCCCTAGAATAAAGTCGCCATGCAATTAATGGAAGACCAATAGTGTAGGTGGATTTAAGTAAATGAACAAATGTATTAGCATTTTGACAAGTCATACAATATTTATTTAAAGGGACAATCTGGAAAGCCAGCTCTGAATAACACACATTAACTTGCAAAATGCTTAATAACATGTCAATAGTTGTTTTAAAGTTCTGACCTTAAGGGTGTTCATTTTGGGTCCTGGATAAAACACACACACATTTACGCGCAAAATGCTCGACTGCATGTTGATAGCTAACAAGTTGTTCCAAGTTTAGGACACATTTTCCAGATGAATCCAACGCCACATTAAGGCAGCCCTGTCTTATGTGTGCATGGAGCATGTGGGTATTAACAGTGACAGTGACAATAACAGCGAGCGTCCTAACTCCTTTCCAAAGCACAAAACATGAAGGCAGTGAGCTGAAAGAACATCCCAGAAACATCTCCCATCATCCAGCCGCTGCCAGGACAGTTTGAGGTCTGTGTTTCGTGGAGAACTCGCCAAACAGTTTCCCCACACAACAAGCTGGATTTCTTTAGGAATTCAGACGTAGGGTGCCGAAATAGAACATTCTGTGTGCCCAGACCTCTATCAAAGTCATGTTCACATCTCCTTTTCTCCCTCTCACACGTACAGAGAGCAGTCGTGGGGAAGGCTGCTAAAGATAAAATTGGATGTGTAGTTTGGAGGCTCTGCTTTTGGCACCAACATGGACGTGTTCATTGTTCACCTGGACACTTACGTCTGAGGCGCCGTGAATAATGGTACAGTAATGCGACACACTGCTGCAGGCGCTTCAACGCATAAAAGGACTGGGATGCAGTCCTTACTGCATGATAAGGTGATGCAGCACTGGATGTAGGACTAAGCAGACCTTTTGTGCACCTTTTCCTGCTAATCTTTAGTTTGAAGGATTACAATGAGCCGAGTGTCTGTTTGATTTGGTGGCCGTTGAGAATTGTCGTTTTCTGCTGAAATATCTGCTGAATTGCATTAATGTTAAATTGTCAGACACACAAGAACCCCAAGTGAAGGAGTTCAAGTATCTCGGGGTCTTGTTCTTGAGTGAGGGAACAATGGAGCGTGAGATGGGCCGGAGAATCGGTTTTCTCCGCAGGGTGGTTGGTGTCTCCCTTAGGGATAAGGTGAGAAGTTCAGTCATCAGGGAGGGACTCGGAGTTGAACCGCTCCTCCTTCGTGTCGAAAGGAGCCAGTTGAGGTGGTTCGGGCACCTAGTTAGGATGCCACCTGGGCGCCTCCCTAGGGAGGTGTTCCAGGCACGTCCAGCTGGGAAGAGACCAAGGGGTAGACCTAGGACCAGGTGGAGGGATTATATCTCTTCGCTGGCCTGGGAGCGCCTTGGGATCCCCCAGTCAGAGCTGGTTGATGTCGCCAGGGAAAAGAACGTTTAGGACTCTCTGCTGGAACTGATACCCCCGCGACCCGGCCACGGATAAGCGGGAGAAGATGGATGGATGGATGGACACAAGAACCAAAGCAACAATGGCCGAGTGCACATGCAACAGTATGGACTACTTGTGCTTGCTTGTATGTAAGCATGAGCTTGTACTGTAGGTTTAACTCAAATATCCTGTGAAGTTATCATAATAATCTAAAAACAAGCTTCATATTTGGGTCCAAAATAGGGCAGTTTGCTGTGTTATGGTGGTATAAAAGGATGGTATGTTCTGTAAAATCTTTGCACAGGGAAATAATCAGAGCAAACATGCCTTCAACGGGGCTTTGAAAATGCTCAGTACTGATGATAAAATGGTCCCTGAGTAAAGGCACTCTAACCAAAAGAAAACCGTTGATTGTGGAACATGAAATTGGTAATAGCAAAAGTTGAAACAAGCTACTGTAAAAGTTGCAGCCGTACAAGCAGTAAAGTTTGTGACCACTTATCTTGCTTTTAAACACGTGAGCTTTTACATTCGAGCACATCATTAGACGTGTTTCCCTGGTGTTTACAAGTCAGTGATAGTTAGCAGGCTAACTAGACACAAAATCAATTTGATGGAACTGTGTTTAAGCGATCAATTCAAAGTCAGATAATAAAATGTTTTATCCACAGTCTCTCTCTCTTAGAATAGAAGACAAGTTTGAGTTCTCCCTCACTTCAGCAGAGGGGTGTTATTCCACTTTGAATGGTTGCCCAGTGAAGCTTTAAGGCAGTGAAACATGATAGGCGTCAGACTCTCTGGGCCCAGGTGTTTGAGTCTGTAAACACTAGCTATCCTCCCCCCCCTCTCCTTCCTCCACACCAGATAACTTCGGGCCCAGAGGGTGGAAACACACAACGCCACGACACCCAGAGGTGGGCAGTGAGGCTGTCGGGGACCTGTTGTCCCTTCCAATCGCCTCGCTCTCCAACACAAAAATGCGCACATGACCAATGAGGGCACGAGATAAGTTTGTGCACAGATGGAAGGCTGACAGGCAGGTAGGCCATCCAGTTATTCGGGCCGGCTCAGATGATTGGTCGTGCTTTTTACAGCACTACGGCTTCCACAGATGACATTTTTGTATGGATTTTTTGTCAAAGCATTTAATATATTCATTGCTATCTGGATGTTAAACCTGTTAAGCCCCGAGCCTGTTTTTCAGGTTTCAGGCTCGAAAATGACATTCCCAGAACAAATGACCATATCTTCCCTTCTAAAAGGGTTAAATTAATAACATTTGTTCTCAAAGTAATGATAAACCTGTGAGTTGGATGTAGAAAAGTCAGAATCAATATAGATCTTTTTTATTTTAAAGAAAATTCAGATTGAACATGGTAAAAAACTGTAAATTATAGTGTCCGTCCAAAAAATATGTTGTACTTATAGTGAAAACTAACCTTGGATGATGGGTTAGTAGACTAAAAGCTTTAGGAATCCAAAGTACAACATATAATAAGTACCCTGTATCAAGATTGATGCAAAACATGTGATATTTGACCTTTTTAAACCCTCTTCTGGGGCCATTTGGGTGGATTTTCCATATCTCTGGCCCCCCTTGCTGGATTTTTACATCTTTCTAACCGTCAGAGCCAATGAAATCGTGGGGAACTCCCACATAGTCCTTATTTGGTAATGTGTGTGTGTGAAACTGCCGCATAGCCTAGACCGGAAGCTGCGATAACTCTGGTGGCTACCATTAGCAGCTAACTTTTGCCCTCCGATTTTTACATAAAAATGGAATTATGGATTATAAATGAAAAACCTTATTACACAGACACATTATCAACCTATGGATTAACCGGTTCAGCCGCGTTTTTTCTCGTTTTAATGCCATTGAACATGTCTTTTGATCAGATTGACAGCTACGGTGAGACGATCTCCCTAAAAGCTCCGTAAAGGTACGTGTTGTGATGTCTGTGTTTGCTTCCCCTGTCGCAAGTCCGGATCACTCAGTGATGATATATATACCTAAATAATCTGTGGAACCTCAACTTTAATCGGATATCTTTTATGTGCAGCTACGATAAGTAATAAGGGTACTTTTATCTTGAGTTCTGTGCCAAAGTCTGTTAGCATTTTTCACTAAGGGGTCATTTAGATGCTTCTTATGAGACTTGTGTTTTGTTTTGGTAAAAATGGTTAGTTAGCTGAGATTATTTCCGTTAATCTGGTATAACACATTAATAGGTTCTTAAATATTAAGATGCCCTGAGACACAGTGTCGTGAAAAAAAAAAGTAAAGTACCCGCCGGTGGGGACCCTGGGGCTTAACAGGTTGAGCATTCCATGGAATATAACAAAAAGTGTATCTCAAGCCGGTTTCTCAAACTTACCTACCCCACCTTTAAGTACAGTAACGAAGTATTTGTACTCCACTACTCCCCACCTCTGAGGAGTTGGTGGGGGAAACTAAAAGTGAGCGATGGAGAGAAAGAGTGTTTTCAGGCAGAGCTTCCTCCTCTTCCTCTGCGCCACTGACACTGCGCTCCAATGCTTTCGTTAGGCTTCAATTAACTGCAGCTCCAGATAAGCAGAGCATTGATGCTGCTTAACGAGTTAATGCACATGCTGTGTACTTAAGAGCCTTCGGTTAGGGTTACAGATGAAGCTGCTGTAACTGCAGGAACCGAGGTCTACACGTGTCTATCCGATGTAGTTCTGGAAAGTAAACGTATATATGTTGCAGTGTTGTGAAAACACAACTTGTATCCCACGTGTCACAAGCATGGGTTTAATCGGGCTCTTCCATCACCAGCCTCGCACATCTTCAACAATGTATATGTTTACAAAAAATGCATTTAAACTCGTAGAAAACACTGATGTAAATCAAATCAAGCGCTGCCTAAACTTTAAGGTGAAACCAGCCACTGATAGAGATTTGTACTTTTTATGTAACCAGCCATAACAAGTCGACTTTTTACTCCACTTTAATTTTACCTTAGTTATTAGCTGCTTTGCATTTTCAAACTTTTAAAATAAAATATGAATTTACTTATACAAGATGATGTACTGGTAACATATAACATGGATTAATATATCAAAATAAGATAAGATAAACAAGATCGTCTTTCATTAGATGCAACATTATAATGAACACAATATTTTGTCTACAATAATCGAGTGATATAATGTATATTTAACCAAAATGGCCGTTCTACTTTTAATTTAGCTACTTTTAGTATATTTTCATGCCAATACTTTTGTAATTTAACTTGAATGAATATGAATGCATGACTTTACATTGTAAGTGAGTAAATGTAAATTGTGGGACTTTAAATGAGTGAAAGATCTCAGTACTTCTTCCACCTCTGTTCATGTATCACTCTGTAGCTCTTGTATCATCTCTTGCACTTTCTTTGTCGTTGCTGCTATATTGTATTACCATGTCATAAATACTTGTGTATGCTGCTCTTGCTCTTTTTGCATATCATGTATTTATTTTTTGCTATGTAAATAAATGTCATGTTCTTATATGTTGTATGTCAGGGACTACGGATGGAAATGAGCTCAAAGCTAATCCGGCATATTTACACTTGAAGCATTATTTGTCTTTAAAGTGGGGTAGGTAATTTTGGAGAAACCAGCTCGAGTGCACATCCGGATACACATCCGGAAAATATCTGCCACTTCCTTACAGAGCCCCTCCTCCAACACACACGAACGCGCACATGACCAATGAGGGCAGGAGATAAGTTTGTGCACAGATGGAAGGCTGACAGGCAGGTAGGCCATCCAGTTACTTTAGCCGGCTCAGATAATTGGTCGTGCTTTTTACAGCGCTACGGCTTCCACAGATGAAATGTATTTATGTATTTATTGTCAAAGCATTTAATGTATTCATTGCTATCGGGATGTTAAGAGCATTCCATGGAATATAACAACAAGTGTTTCTGAAATAAATTACATACCCCACCTTTAATGTGCATTGTCCCTATTCAAATAAACGATTAAATGAAATGTTGTTTTTCCGCAAATGTTATATCCCAGGACACTTCTGCATTACAGATCTTGTTTTTCAATACTCCGTTGTGACAGTGGATGAGCAACCAAAATGGCATTTTGTTCACGAAGGCTCTGTGTGATATTCTGGGCTGCGGGAGCTGAAAAACGACACATTCACTGAGGCTGAAAGACGACACAAACCCAACAATCCTCTGCCTCTCACCATGAATTCAATTTCAATGCCTGCTCCTATCTCAGGTTTCAGCAGGAGAGAATAATTAACCCCCTTTCTGGTGACATGTAGCAATTTCCCTTAAGTAAATGAAGTGCTAATATTCAGAGCAAATGCATTCAGACACCTTGCTTAGGCCTGTTGCCTGGTAACAATGTTTTATGATAGAGGACTAAATCCTGATTTGATCTGAAGGCGAAATGTCCCATTTCATAATCCCATATCATGTGATAACAGGAAAGCAATATGGTTCCAGTCATTGTGTGATTCTGTGATAAATGATCTGTATGGGATTACCGGGCTTATCTTTATGGTATGTTACACAGATGGTGGAAAACGTTGGAGGGAAATCGTCAATTTCTCTGAGTATTAGTTTGATGTAAAGATAGTATTTATAGGCATATAACCAACGACCTGTACCACCAATTGTGTATTATTTATTCTGATTAACATCTTAAACATCTAGTTCTTCTCCAAAATAGGGAATGAAATGGAAATCATAAAACATTTCTTAGGTTCAGAGATGTAAACAAAATCATGAATTCGGCCTGTTTTTCAATTAATTTTAACAATTGTTACAACTTTTTTAACTAATGCAACTACTGATTTCTATAGCTCTTGTATTTGGAGTCCCCCTTTTATTTTAATACAATTTGACAACCTAAAAATGTAATCCCTCTTGTTGTAATGCTCGGCTGTGTTGCTCTCTATCATGTCATGTCTCCGTCTTACCCAGCAGACTTTGCTAAAAATATTTTTACTGAAGCAGGAGTATCAGTCGCTCTTTCGCCTAATGGGTGATCACCTTGTCAAAATGAATTTGCACCGCAGTGACAACGACTATCTGATCTCCAGACTTGGATCTGAATGGATGAAAGGATTAGTTCAAAAAGAGCTATCAGCTTTCTACGGCTACGGCTAATGACAATTTACATGTCAGGTTGCCGTGTTGCTAACAAGTGCTAAACGTTTTTGGTGACATTGAAGTACGTGCATCAATCGAAATGTTCTGCATACAGTCCAGTGCCGGAAAAATGGTCGCTGTACCGGTATAGTTTGGCCTAATTCCTTAAAGCCATACACAACACATATCATAATTGGAGTGGCAAACGGAGAGCGCAGACCTCCATCAAAGTCAATGACGCATTCACCGTCGGACTGGAAACTTGAGCTTCAATTAGTAAAGTGGAAACAACATCTATGCTAAAAGAAGATGAGTTTCATTGTATTGCTCATAACGTAAAACAGCAGGTACATCTTTGTTTTCAAGCTGTTGTTCCAAGTTGTCAGTTTAACTGGAGTGGCACGGCTCAGGAGAGAGAGCAGTCAAACCCAGGTCCCTCCAGAAATGTGTCCTTGATCAAGACACTGAACCCTGAACAGATCCTGATGAGCAGCCTCTGCCTTCAGAGCATCAATATACAGCTCTTTAAGTAGGACGGTAGACTAATAAAACGGTGTATGATGCTGTCAATCTAGAATTTCACTCTTTAAACATAAAGCAGAAGTAACTGCTAATGATGCGTTGATTTTAAGGTGTTTCGGTATTTATCAGCTTCAAACCTGTTGGCTGATAAGATACCATATGAACATGACTCAAACAGCCAATCAGAAACAGGTATCTCCATGGCCATATTAGGATCTATGGGACATTAGACTCCTCAAACAATGAATGCATCTGTGCTTGTGGCACATACAGTACCTATACAGTATACACATTCATGACATACAACTACCATACAGTTAATTAATACTAACAATGAGATGAATGAGTATTCATGCAGTTTATTCAAGTGGAAACACAAAACGTTTCCCTCATAGTATTTCCGAGTGGTACTATTGATAGCGCTGCTGTTACAAAGACAACCATCCATTTCCATTTCTAGCCTAAATATTACATTACATTGCATTTAGCTGACGCTTTTATCCCAAGCGACTTACAATAAGTGCGTTCGACCAAGAAGATACAAACTTGAAGAAAACAGAATCATATAAGTATATCAGGTTTCATAGAGCCAAACATTTCAAGTGCTACTCAACTGGCTTTAGATAAGCCAGTCCTTTTATTAGTAAGTGCTTTGTTAGTAATTCTTTGTTAGGCAAGGCAAGGCAAGTTTATTATATAGCACTTTTCAACACAAGGCAATTCAAAGTGCTTTACAAAAAATGAAAGACATTAAGAAAATGGCATTTAAAATCAGTCATTAAAAAGAAAAGCTAATAAAATAAACATTAAAAGAAAAAGTACAAGGATAAAAGTTACAGTGCAGTCTAAGATATGAATAGTTCAATTAAAAGCAGCGACAAAAAGAAAAGTCTTCAGTCTGGATTTGAAAGTAGTCAGAGTTGCAGCGGACCTGCAGGTTTCTGAGTCTGTTCCAGATATTTGGAGCATAATAACTGAACGCTGCTTCTCCATGGTTAGTTCTGACTCTGGGGACAGAAATGTTAGTAATTCTATCGCTCGAAGTGGAGTCGAAAGACTCTTTCGACTCCACTTCGACTCCACTCCACACAAAAATACAGGACACACTGCATTTTTCCCCCCACATTGAGCACTTTGACGCACTTCCACCGTGACGTAAATCAAACCTTTATTTTCCTGGGAGACTGTACCCGCAGGCAGACAGGATTATAAAAGTGAATACAAAGCTTATAGGAAAGCAAACATACTGCTGATGGTGTCATTATTCTGCAGCAATTACATTCTGCAATCAACATTTACTTCATACTGATAAGTGGAAATGGACTATTAGCACTTTAATTATGCCTTTGATTTGTTTTTAAAAGGGACAAAAAACATTCTCTGTCCTCTACGGTTAGATTGCTTTAAATATGCAGGAACCTATTGAGTTGTACATCTTGGTGTCAAATTAATTTCAAATAGCTTCCAGTCGTGGGCAGTGGTGATTGTAGTGCTTGTGAACGTCTCTGTGGGCGGGTGGAGAGCTAATGGAGGCTATCTTGATAGAAAAGCAATTAACTATATTCAATATAAATGATCAGAAACGTTCTTACATACCACTCGTTGCTAATGAGGGAAGGAAATAATGTATAAGGTCTGTAAGGTGAAACATCACAATTCAAAGTAAAACATCCATTGTTGTTTGTCAACCTGTGTCCTATTTTTTAATTTTTCATAACGTATAAATATTTCCTTTGACATAAAGAAAACATGTGAGTAGATAATTGCTCATATGGGCAGTGTGCGAAATACCCGTCAATAATCGGGGAGGGCCCCATCTCCCGTTTATTGCTCAATATACCGGTCGAAGATTTCTCAATATGCAATATTTCATGGATACAAGCCAAGACAATCAGTAGTCTATAGTAGCGTTTCTCAACCGGGGCGCGGTCCTTCCGTCAAATAATTCTATATTCTGACGTTCATATGAATGAATTAATACGCGACCGTTAAAGAGCCGTCTGTTTTCGATTCTATGCGAGGAAATGCTTTTGCCAGCGAAAATAGAAGATATTTGTGAATTAATGTTTTGAATTATGAACACTGGACATAAGCTTAAAAACATGTTAGTGACGATTGCAAGTGACAAATACATATTATAATTCGAGACCCCCCTCAAATGTTGCTGTTGAGGCTTTCAGGGGGGCTCAGGTGTTAATCAGGGGGGTCGAGCTCCCCCGGACCCCCCGTATTTCGCACGCTGCATATGGGGATGTTCCATCACTACAAAGAGTAAACCTTTATTTAAACCACAATATCTAACATTTTCGGAGGAGAAACCAAAAATAAACCCACGCAAAAAACACAGAACCTTGAGGAGCAACTATGGAAAGAAAAGTAGGACAAAGTTGAATAAGAGGTCCATTGTGCAAAATAATTTCCCTGACCGTGAATGGACCCTGTCCTTTGCAAACATCTTATCTAATCTGTTACAGTTTGAAAACCAAAAAAACCTGTATTATCCGTCAAGAAAAAGATAAATAACAGAAGAGGCTTCAAGCCTGAGCCTGACAATCACATGTTCTCTGTGTCTCCGGGTCCCTCTGCTGCACGACGCTTTCTACAGCTACAACATAAGAATTGCTTTCTTAAACAAAACACTTCCCGCAGAGGAATAAACAAAGTCCTTGAAACCTCACTGAGGAGAATCTGGTTTCCAATTCATTCAGACTGCTTCTAGAAAAAATATGTGTGCTGATTTTAATTGAAAGAGGACATAATGCATTTTGATAATTGTATTATGTGTCTCTACTGCAGTGGTTCTCACACTTTTTCTGTCAGCCCCCCTTTGGAGAAAAAAAAGTCGGGCCCTCCCAACACAAATAGTCACGTAATGGGCCAAGTTAACATTTATTAAAATACATCAATATGAACGTGAGCATTCCTTTAAAAAAAGTGATAAAAATCACTTTACAGTGATAATAAAACAATGCTCCATAAGTCTGTGTGCTCAAAAAATAAATACATAAGTATAAGTTATAACTAGGGCCGGGACTTTAACGCGTTAATTAAGATTAATTAATTACACAAAAATTAACGCGTTAAAAAAATTAACGCATTTTAATCGCACTTATTTTTGCACCGCGGAACGTTTCTCACTGGATGAGTTTCAGGCGTACCGATTATACTGGAGCACCAACTAACGTTCATGACTTCAGACAACAACAAACCACAGTGAACAACAGTGGGATATGTTGTTTTAAAAAACGGACGGATGGAAGCGTTGATAAGAGCACGGTTGTGTGCAAATTATGCAAAAAGGAATTCGCATATCACCGCAGCACATCAAGCCTCAAGTATCACCTCAATGCAAAACATATAGCAGCTAGCGTGGAAGCTAGCGTGGACGTTAGCCTCTTTTATCGCGTTCACACCAAAAAGAGCAGGTACTAAAATGAGTTCATGAGAACCTTTTTACCCCCACGAAAGTCCCTGCTAGAGAGCAGGGACTTTCGTACGGCTCTCTTGTGAGAAAATAGCTATATTTCTGATTGGCTGGGCGGATTGCAAACCACGCCCCGTAAAACTCCCAAAAAGTTTGGTGAAGCCGCCATTTTATTATCCTCGCATTAGCATTATTAGCATTAGCATTAGCCCAGCGCAGAAACGCAGAGAGACTAACTTATGGCAACACAAAATAAAACATGGGAGCGGTGGAGATGAGGAGGTGTCGGCGTTCTGGCGATTTACTCGGAAGGCTTCAGTAGAAGCTGCTGGGACTCCCAGCAGCTTCTACTGAAGCCAGTCCCCAACTACGGGGACTTCCGGCCGGGGACTTTGGGCGGCAGTATACGCCGTGAAGTGGTTTGCGGCCTGCCAGTAAACCCAAAGGCAAGGCAAGTTTATTTATATAGCACTTTTCAACACAAGGCAATTCAAAGTGCTTTACAAAAAATGAAAGACATTAAGAAAATGGCATTTAAAATCAGTCATTAAAAAGAAAAGCTAATAAAATAAACATTAAAAGAAAAAATACATGGATAAAAGTTACAGTGCTGTCAATTAAACATTAAAAGAAAAAAGTACATGGATAAAAGTTACAGTGCAGTCTAAGATATGAATAGTTCAATTAAAAGCAGCGACAAAAAGAAAAGTCTTCAGTCTGGATTTAAAAGTAGTCAGAGTTGCAGCGGACCTGCAGGTTTCTGGGAGTTTGTTCCAGATATTTGGAGCATAATAACTGAACGCTGCTTTACCATGTTTAGTTCTGACTCTGGGGACAGAAAGCTGACCAGTCCCTGAAGACCTGAGAGATCTGGATGGTTCATAATTTAGCAGGAGGTCAGAAATGTATTTTGGGCCTAAACCATTCAGTGCTTTATAAACCAGCAGCAGTATTTTGAAATCTATTCTTTGACACACAGGAAGCCAGTGTAAAGACTTCAGAACTGGAGTGATGTGATCCACTTTCTTAGTGTTAGTGAGGACTCGAGCAGCAGCGTTCTGAATTAGCTGCAGCTTCCTAATAGATTTTTTAGTGAGACCTGTGAAGACACCATTGCAGTAGTCGAGTCTACTGAAGATAAAAGCATGGACAAGTTTTTCCAAATCCTGCTGTGACATTAGTCTTTTAATCCTAGATATATTCTTTAGGTGATAGTAGGCTGATTTAGTAACAGTTTTAATGTGACTGTTGAAACTCAGGTCAGAGTCCATGACTACACCTAGATTTCTGGCTTTATCTGTTGTTTTGAACATTGCACACTGAAGCTCAGCGCTAACTTTTATACGTTCTGCCTTGGCTCCAAAAACCATTACCTCAGTTTTATCTTTGTTTAATTGGAGAAAGTTCTGACATATCCAGTCATTGATTTGTTCAATGCACTTACTCAGTGTTTGAATTGGAGCATAGTCTCCTGGTGAAATTGTTACGTACATTTGTGTGTCATCTGCATAGCTATGGTAACTTATTTTGTTGTTCTTCATTATCTGAGCCAGTGGTAGCATGTAGATGTTAAAGAGAAGAGGCCCCAAGATGGAGCCTTGAGGAACCCCACATGTCATATTTGTCAACTCAGATGTGTATTTACCTATAGAAACAAAGTTGTTTCTGTCCTTTAAGTAGGATTCAAACCAATTCAGAACTGTTTCCGAAAGTCCCACCCAGTTCTCCAGTCGGTCTAGTAATATGCTGTGGTCAACAGTGTCAAACGCAGCACTGAGATCTAATAATACTAACACTGAAGTTCTGCCACTGTCTGTGTTTAAGTGGATGTCATTAAAGACCTTTACAAGAGCAGTCTCAGTGCTGTGGTTTGGACGAAAGCCTGACTGGAACACATCAAAACAGTCATTTAAATGCAAGAAAGAAGCAGAAGAAGAAGAAGTGACGTCAGCGGCTTCATTTGTTCTCATGAACTAAGTTCTCATGAACCTTTGTGGGAAAAGTACTGCGGTGTGAATGCGCCTAATGGTATACTAAAATCCATGTGAAAAAAATTGCTTCTCACTGTTCTCAGGTCAAATATTTATATGCGATTAAAAATGCGATTAATTTAGATTAAATAATTACAAAGCCTCTAATTAATTAGATTAATTTTTTTAATCGAGTCCCGGCCCTAGTTATAACACTTTGCCACTTTGCAAAGAAAATGCTGATATTTGATGTCTTATCACAGGTGGCTGCAATGAGCCTGTGTTGCACTGCACATTTCTTCAAAACGGGGTTGCAGGCTCTGTGGCGGCGGCAGAGATTTATTTTGGGGGTGCTGTGGGGTAGCTTGACGTTTCATAGAGGCTGCTCAAACATTTAGGGTTTCCCATTAATGTCCCGGCGCTACAGTGGAATGTTCTAACACTCCCCACACACACACACAGTGTACCCGCGACTGTTACAATGAAGGCTCGATAATCAGCTCACGGCATATAGGTGTAAGCAGGGGTAAAGTGCTATTTTTATAGGTGGGGAGTGGACCTCACCTCCTCCAGGGGGGTCCGGGGGCAAGCTCCCCCGGGAAGATTGTTTTTTAAATATTGAAGTTAAAAGCATCAATCTGGTGCACTTTGAGAGCAACATGAAGAGATCTATGGATACATCTCTCAACATCCAGATGAAACAGAACTGTAAAAAGATTTACTTTTTCTTTATGGATATTTTACAAATCACTCCCCTTTATTCTTTTTTTACTGTCATATAGTATTTCAAACCTGTTTTTCATGTATTCTCTTATTTTTGTATAACTATAATGATCATATAAACGTGTGCCTCGGAAATAATTGTTTACATTAATCGTGACCAAAACGTTTGAGACCCACTGAGATAACTTAGACTAAAGTGAACTATCTAAACACTCAGAGTCCTTTAGCTCACTGAGCCTCTCAGTCTGACAGGAGAGGACTCTCCTCCACCTTGTTGTTGAAAAAGCTCCTTATATCCGTTAGCGTAGCTCGCTAGTACCAGAAGCTAACAACAATGATCTCTGGTACCGGTGCGCTCTCTCTCTCACGCACACAAAATGGCTCGTTCCACACACACAGAGCCGAGCTTGAATGAAACACAGAGACCCAGACGTAATTGTACTGTATCATATTATACAGTTTTGAGAAACAATGCTCTACTGGGACATGTCTCCACACTTTAATGTTTGAAAAGCTCTTTATTTTTCTCATACTGCCTGTGCTGCAGCACCTCTTTTCACCCTCTGTCTGAAACCAGAGCCCAGTCTGCTCTGATTGGTTAGCTGGTCGGCTCTGTTGTGATTGGTCAACCGCTTAGACACGTCCCGCCCCTTAGCCTATCACGCACATTGTGTTTAAGCACTAGCTAATAGAAGTGTGAGTGTTGCAACCAAATCCACCAAATAGTTTCAGGGTGCCCTCTCCCAAAATGTGTAAAAAGGAAATACAGTAGAAGTTCATGACTCGTGCAGAGCTCTAGTCCTAAACAGCTATTAAAGAGCATGGGCGGAAACTGCAAATGGCGATAAGAGATAAGATAAGAGTACTCCAAATTTGGGAATGTTTTGTTAGAAAATACACATGTTGAATTTATAAATAACACATATTTCCTAGCTTGCTGCATTGGAAGCATCGCATTTTTTAAGGGGTGTGTTCAAAATAATTGTGAGGATTTATGATTTAAAGCAGCCTAACACAACATACCAACTCTTCGGTAGCAGGAACCTCCACTGCTCCCCCCAGAAGAACAAAGACATAAGATGAAAGAGACGAGGTTTCACACGTGGTGGAGTGGAGAGCTGAGTGGGAGGTGGTGTAGTTGGGTGGGGGGCGTTTGGGGGAAGCCATCAAACAGTAGTAATACATGTAATTTGCAGTTGTTAGACTATGTTCTTGAATAAATACAGTAGCACTAGCCGAGGGCCACGAACCCCCCGCTGTGGATCTGTCTTTGAACTCCCTTTAACTCCCCCCCCCCTGCAGCATACATAATGTTTACAAAAGGATCCCCCCCCCCCCCGAGTGGAGATGCTGCCTCGCATGCTTTCTTAACCTTGGGGTTTCAGGGTGTGCACAAGGGGTCACAAAGCACTTCTATAGATGGTTCATTTATATTTCACAAAATCAAAAACATGTTTGAAATCAATAGAAGTTCCTATTTGAGGTGCCTAAACGTTCCCAACCTGTCTTGACTGTTAATGACTAAACCAGAAGCAAAGGGTGATCAACAACAACATTAAGAAAACATATATTCATGCCACAGAGACATTGTCTTTAATATAACTTCTCTAATGCAGCAAGCATAAGAAACGTTTCCGTTATGAAGTTTATTTTAATAGCACGATGTAATGGACACTAGCTCAACATCTTATATTACAGGAGCCATCGGCCGTCAGCTGAACAACCAGCGTGATGTTAACTTTGGAAACTCTTTACTAAAATAGAGCACCGCTGAAGAGTGACCAACAACGTAACATCAATAAGTACAACTTGCCTATTTATTAATAATACCAAGTGTTTAGCTCCGCCTTTATCATAGCAGAGGTCAGGGCTTGTAGATCCTTAGGTTTCTTGCTTTGGACAGTAATGTTTGCCAGACTGCTGGCCATGTTTTTACAATGTTCAAACAGATCAATCTTTTTGTTAGTATGAAAGTAATCAGGTAGCTCTGTGGAAAGCTGAAAGATATCCAACAGTGCCACCAACAATGATATAACTTCGAACAATAGAAGGGAATGTCTTATAAAAGGCTGTTTCCACTTCAAGAACCTTTGAATGTCTCTACTTTATGACACCGCAATACCTTCTGCTAATATGTGCTAGCTTCAAAATGTTTAAAAAGTGTTATTGTTTAAAACGAGTGATAGAAAACGCACCATTAAAGTATACCAACCCATAGCAGCAGAAATATACAAACAAACAGTACCATCAACTCATTGTGTTGGCTTGTAAACTTCAATATCCTTCTCTACGCAAAAGTCTGTTTAGATCTGTGAACAGTATATCAAGTGATGAAAAGCCAGGTACCATGCACGCCAACACAGGCGTAGAGGAGGTGTTATAATATGAGTGCAGCTCAGCAGACGAGTGATATTTACCCACGGCTGGCTTTCATGAAAAACGAGGACCTGGCTGGTCTCATTCCTGCGGGTCACACCACCTGGGAAATATTGTAGAGGGGTGGTGGAGTCTAGCAGAGTTCTGGCAAACCAAAGGTGGCCTTCCCTTCATTTCAAATTCTTCCTATCCAAAGATTCTACATGCCAGCTAGACTGTCTGAGGTTTCTTTGGGCCGAAAAGCAATGGGACTTTTCTTCCCAATTCTGTGACATGAAAGTGAGAGCTACTGTCCTTCAGTGGCAGATGTACACTTTCAGGCAATTGGATTGCTCTTGTGATTGTTTGCCAAAACACTCGAACAATATGAAACATTGGCAGGCAGGCAGCGCTGGGTTTGAAGCGCTGACTGCAGATGCTGGAGTGAATATTGCCCTGTTTCAAATAAAGACGTGATGAGAGTGAGAATGTGCTGGGGCGTATCATGTGCTCGGTGCCACCAGAGGGAAGTGGAAAACCAATTCATGCATTCACAATTATTAGATTAACAGTCCTGGATGGCTGCCATGTTTTATGAATATGCATTAACCCAATCTTGACTTTAGGATTTATGCCATTTCCTCCAGTTCCCCCATGCGCCTACAATGCATTATCCAACCCATTATTCATTAACCATTACTGCCATTATGCTGCATAATAAAGCGAAGATGCATTCATATGGAAGCAGCACAGCACTGATTTTAACGTCATGAATGGAGCATTATGCCTGACTGATCTCTGTCGTGACTTCAAACCATTTAGTGTTTACATTGCGACACAAGGTTGTGGCGACAAGTGCAATCGCTAATGGTCCATGTTAATCTTAACAGCCTCAAACATAACAGAAGTGGATTTTCTTCTTTCTGGATCGATAAAAAGCAAAAGCTCTTCTTGTCAAAAAACCCACAATTACTCTGAAACTTCTGAATGACCTAAAGAGTGTTCTCTCAGGACTTCAGTAAACAGCACATCTGCAGGATTTGATGTTCAGCTTTCCAAATAACAGCTGCGAAGAACACTCACTCAAGGCGGAGAGCACATCATTAAAATCAAAAGTTATATGCGGTGGGGAAGATGCAACTTCTCCACATGAGTGCCTCCTTTGAAACTGTAGCCTACTGGGCAGTACAGTCCTTCACGCTGGGTAGAGCTGTGTGTATTACTTCAGATTGGTTCGGCAAATCTCTCGGTAGACATCATAACAGGCAGAAAGAAGAAGCGGGGAGGAAGGGAGGGGGGAGATAGTAATAAAGCCTGTCCAATTTCTGTCTGTGACAACATGAAGGAGGGAGGGACAGGTAAATGGAGGCAGCCTGCAGAGGAAAATGTGTCTTAACCCCTGAAGGCTTGGAGATAACCACATAAGGCCGTGTGTGTCGCAGGAGGGTAGAACAATGATCTAATGGGTGAGGAAGGGGGACAGAAATGTCACACCGACTGAGAAATATGACAACCTCACAGGGTCAGATGCCTCGCTACTTGCCTGTCAACGTATTTACATTATTGCATTTTCTTTTTCTGAATGTCATCCTGTCATGATGAGTCTGCAAGGAGATACAAACGCAGCAGAGAGTGAAAACATTATGTCACTCATTTATCTCTCAGAGAAAGTTATGCAACACCGATCTCAGCGACTTTCCATAGAGGACAAATTCTGCTCCTTTCAGATTCGTATTTATATTCTGTGTCTCTACTGGGACATGTCTCCTGCTTTAATGTTCAAAAAGCTCTTTATTGTTCTCATACTGCCTGTGCTGCACACCTATTTTCACCCTCTGTCTGAAACCAGAGCCCAGTCTGCTCTGATTGGTCAGCATAATAGGGCCTCTTTAAGGACATTACTGATTTGAGCACGTTTAGCAGCACTGAGTTCCTTCCTGATGAATGAATCAGACTCTCTCAGAGGTGTGGGTTTTTTTTAATTTAATTCGCTGTTGACCACAACTGCTGTTAATCAGGGTTCCTAGCTCATTTTTCCTTTTGTAGAAAGTTGTTTATTTGTCCAAAGAGAGGACAGATATGCATCCTGACATTGGGACACATTTACTGCACCAATCAGCCTATTTGATCAGAAGCTCAGGTAAATGTATCAGATGAGTATATAAACCAATCAAAAAGTAAAATAACTTTTATTGAGCAATGACTAGTTTTAAAGGTGGGGTAGGTACGTTTGAGAAACCGGCTCGAGATACACTTGTTGTTATATTCCATGGAATTCTCTTAACATCCCGATAGCAATGAATATCTGAAGTGCTTTGACAAAAATCTATAAAAAAAATGTCCTCTCTGGAAGCCGTGGCGCTGTAAAAAGCTCGACCAATCATCTGAGCCGGCTAAAGTAACTGGATGGCCTACCTGCCTGTCAGCCTTCCATCTGGGCACAAACTTATCTCGTGCCCTCATTGGTCATGTGCGCATTCGTGTGTGTTGGAGGAGGGGCTCTGTGAGGAAGTGGCAGATTTGTTCCGGCTGTGTATTTTCAAATTCTAGCGCACTCGAGCTTTTTTCTCCAAAATGACCTACCCCACCTTTAAGTAACTGTCAAAGAAGAGCTACATTTTTATGTTTTCTACCTTTTTATTGCACAATTATCCCATAACAAAAATGCACCTTTTATAGTGGAGTCAATCATAATTGAGAGTATTGGAAGACTTATTATCTCTTTCCATCGTCTTATACAAACATGTTCTGCAGACCTTTATATGTCAAGCAGTACATAGACCTACAGTCATACATACATGACATTGTGAGACTGCAGAAAAGCATTGGCAAGAAAATACATCTGCATTCCTGGAGAGACGTCAACATATTTCACATTCTGAGGGGCATGCAGACACATTGGGAGGCTAAATCTGAACATAAAGCTGTCCGGCTGAAAACAAGAACTGTGTTTGGAAGAGGAACAAACACATGTGGTGGTTGAAAGATGTGCATGTCCATTTTGAGGCACAGGAAAATGGATTTACAAAGATAAAACAGTGATAACAACATAAGCCTGTGCAGTCAAATGAAAAACACATTTTCCTACCTGAGGACAGCTTGTTTGATCACCCTGGAAAAGAGCAGCTCTGAGCTTTTGTCAATTTGTCTCTCAGGCTCTGAATAAACCACAGCAGGAGGGTTTGGCTATATTCCAATATGGGATGGTAAAAGTGGAACAAAGTAGAGAAAATCCTCAGGACTGTCTGTGTTTATCCATCTGTCAGACAAACAGACATGAGATCAACTGACTGCCCAAAGTATGATCACTAAATGATATGAATGTAGATTTATAAGCTTTCATATCCATCTGTAGATGAACTAGTGATGAACATATGGAGGCAAACGTATCCTTAATATCTTAATGCAAAGCAGCCGGTAGTATTTGACACTACATGCATTAAAACAAAGAGTAATGAAAGCCATTTGGGCTACAAAAGATATGTGCACTGATACTTAGCAGTGGGAATAGATGATAGTGGTGAAACCGAGCACATTTCATATTAAACCGTATGGTTTTAAAATCTTGAATGTAAAATCATTTCCCAACAAAGCCTGAGCCCATCACAAAGCTCCAGCACGATTAACTGTGTCAGGAAGAATTCATTCAAGTTTGATTAAGTGGCTAATGGGGAAAATTGTCTCCTATTATACCATCATCTGCACCACTTCCTGTTAAATCCTATTATTAGTCATTTTCATCTAATTCAGGCTGATATTTGTTTGTTGTTTCATTTAATACAGTTTGGTTCTCTGAACATGTCCAGGTTGATGTGCATATGTGTCTAAATGAGGATATATCTGCTAATAAAACAGGGAACCTTGGGATTTTAATCCTTTGCAGACCATTTACATGCACACAAACCTATAGGGAAGGGAACACCCCAACGAGGCGTTTGCAATATGGTGAAAAAAGGGATACGCTATGTGTGAATGCCTAATGGGTTTACAGCTGGGTGCTTGACCCAGATTAACTTTGTGGGTTTGAGTTGAGTAAGATGGAAGGTCTAACTTAATTGCTTGTGCTTGGGTTTGTTTGTCTCAAAACCCAACCCTCAGCGGCATGCTGAGCATACTAGAAAGCCCTCCAAAGATATGGTTCTTAAATAAAAATCTTTCAAGGGTAGAATTATCTAAACAAAGTCTCTCAGCGTGCCTATTGAAGGTTAGGAAAAGGGCTGAATTACTTTAGTATTAACCCAAGCAGAGGAATAAACCGGCACAAATGGCTGCCAGCCGTAGAAAGCTGACACATGCAACTTTCTATAAGCATTAAAAAACTAACTCAGCCTCAAAAAGCCCATTTCATTAAAACCTTGGCACATACAGTTCACCTCCCTTTTGTGACTTGTGCCAACGGCGGTTAAGAGGGGATCGGCACCCATTATAGTTCACAATACTTTCCCCCCTGCTGCTCGACCTCAAATAACTTGTTCATGGTTGAGAGAGAGAAAAGAATGAAGGAAGGAAGGAAGCAGTAGGAAGTAGACACAATCCAATAAGGCCTCATATAAAGTCTTATTTCCTCATCGGGTGGAAGCTCTCTTCTGCCCCTCTCTTCTTCTATCAGCTGATAAACATCAGTTCTCCGTGTCACCCGATGTGTCGTGACAACGCGGCCCTCGGCGGAGGCATCACTGCCCGAGTCATACGATCTGAACGAGCGGAGAGAGGTGCTGACGTTTCCCATCAAAGTGCCGGCAGAAGACGAGCAGACAGTGACAG
Source organism: Gymnodraco acuticeps (assembly GCF_902827175.1). NCBI lineage: Eukaryota > Metazoa > Chordata > Actinopteri > Perciformes > Bathydraconidae > Gymnodraco > Gymnodraco acuticeps. The sequence continues at coordinate 44,668 of NW_022990360.1, forward strand.
CGACGATGAGACGTGGGACGCAGAGCGAGACCCCGGAGACTGTAGGAAGCAGAGGCTGAGGTCAGGAAGCTGCTGTGTTTCCAACTAGCATGCATGTTTCTGCTGGGGAAGAAACCACCACGGCAGAATGTGGGTCACTCGCCCTGGCTTTCACTGCGCTTTCCCTCCAGCCTTTATTTGGAGCCTTTGAATACTGCATGCTGTACTGTTTCCAAGGGCATTGTACCATGCACAGAGTTGGGAAGTAGAGGAGTACAAATACTTTGTTACTGTACTTAAGTACATGTTTCAGGTATCAGTACTTTACTCCACTACTTATTTTTCTGACGACTTTTTACTTTGACTTCTTACATGTTGAACACAAATACCTGTACTTTCTACTTCTTACATGTTGAACTCAAATACCTGTACTTTCTACTTCTTACATGTTGAACACAAATACCTGTACTTTCTACTTCTTACATGTTGAACTCAAATACCTGTACTTTCTACTTCTTACATGTTGAACTCAAATACCTGTACTTTCTACTTCTTACATGTTGAACCCAAATACCTGTACTTTCTACTTCTTACATGTTGAACTCAAATACCTGTACTTTCTACTTCTCACATGTTGAACTCAAATACCTGTACTTTCTACTTCTTACATGTTGAACCCAAATACCTGTACTTTCTACTTCTTACATGTTGAACTCAAATACCTGTACTTTCTACTTCTCACATGTTGAACTCAAATACCTGTACTTTCTACTTCTTACATGTTGAACTCAAATACCTGTACTTTCTACTTCTTACATGTTGAACTCAAATACCTGTACTTTCTACTTCTCTCATTCTCCAAACAGCTGGTTCCTTTAGTCTGAATGTGTGTTTGGTGCGTGATCATTATTCTTTAGAGTCATTGCGTGCCTATTGATTTGAACACGATCCGTGTATCCATCATTTCCTGGTCTTCTCTAAAGAAGAGGGACCAATGGAAACGTTGTCATGTTGCCGTTGTTCAGCATGGAAACATTCATTAGCTAACAATGACATTATTGTTCTATTAATATAAAGGGAGGTCAGGTACTCTTTAAAACAGCTGCTAGTTATGGGGACTTTTTACTTAAGACCATTTAAAAGCCTCTTTACTTTCACTTGATTAAAGAAGTTTAGTCAGTACTTCTACTTTTACCAGAGTATTTTTAAACAGGAATATCTGTACTTCTACTTGAGTTAAGAATGTGTGTACTTTCTCCATCTCTGATCGTGCACATAGATGAGCAACAGGGATGTGTCTACTTCATCGGAAATGTCATGAGTCACCGAAATTTCAATTGGCAGATCGTCACTTTTTCTGCATCGACATGCATGCAGTGCAGGTTAAGCCTCCTACATGACCTTGTGTGCGAGTCTCCACATGAATAAACCAGGGGACACGGAATTTCTGGCTGCCGACCAGCTGCAGCTCTTTAGCAAAACAGGGTTAGTTCCAGAACAGAGGAAATAATTATCATTTCCCTGGCACTGGGGAAGGTTAGGGCTTGCTTTTGTGCTTCAGTTGAAATATAAATATCCCTACAGCCCCTAAGATACGTAGCGTTTGTCGTGAGAAAAAATCTGCATTTATTCCCAGGACAAATACTTCTGCAAAAGTAACAGTATTTTTGGGCTCCAACAAACAGTGTTTATTTTGATTTATGTATTACTCATACATTGTCCATACATTTACTTTGTTCAGAATACAACGTCATGATTTTACATACAGTATAAATAATTAAAGATAAAGAAATCCTGCTTTATCGTATTTCTTGAATTCTAAAACAACGGGGCGGGAGACACTATGGGCGAACCGATCCGGCCTTTCTGCGCGACTGTCACTCAAATGCAGGACATCGTCTCAATTTGTGGGACGTGGGACAAATAATAAAAATACACACACACACACACACACACACACACACACACACACACACACACACACACACACACACACACACACACACACACACACACACCACACACACACACACACACACACACACACACACACACACACACACACACTATAATTACTGTGAAATCTGCCTATTATGTTTTCGTCATTATTACAACAAATACACACTTGCAACTGATAACACTGGCAATGATTTTATATTTATTAGACTATTAAAAAACCCACGCGTCCAACGCCCACTACACCACTGGTTATTATCCCATAAAACACAAATAAAACATTTGTTGGCCTATGAGACCTTGTTTTCCCTGCTATGCTATGACATGCATTTAAGTGAATACATCTTCACTGAGAAAATACTATGAAGACATTACAAGCATCTTAGAAATGATTCATCGGCCAAAGCTTTGTATTTAGTGCGGACAGGGCCGATGTGTCCTTGAAGGGAGACAGATCGTCCGAAGAGTGACGGCAGAGTAAGACGACATGTTTATGTTTTAAAGATTTAGTGAGATTTATCTCTGTTTCTGTTGATGCTTAAAGCAGCTGCTGGCTGCAGGTCGAAATAAAAAGCAGAGGTAAAGGGCGGGGAAACCCAAAACAAGCTAAAGGTGGCTAATTCAGTTCAGCTTTATATCACTAAAATAACCACATTTGACTATATGTAGTTATTTGAGCAGTTGTTCACATAAACACAATCTGAGGTCTCTGCGGTCCTGCCTGACCCTCATCATATTACTTCCCTGATGGCTCCCACAGGATTATTGACATCCTCGTGGATTCATCTTCTTATTACAGACACATGCATTTCCAAACATTTGGTCTACCTAAAATGTATTATCTCTTGGATTTACACACGGCATCTATTGCACGTCTGTCCGTCCTGGGAGAGGGATCCCTCCTCTGTTGCTCTCCCTGAGGTTTCTCCCATGTTCCTTTAAACTGTGGGTTTTCTCTGGAAGTGTTTCCTTGTACGATGTGAGGGTCTAAGGACAGAGGGTGTCGTATTGTCATACTGATATTCTGTACACACTGTGAAGTCCACTGAGACAAATGTAACATGTGTGATATTGGGCTATATAAATAAACATTGATTGATTGATTGATTGATGAATGACGCTTTACAAAACGACAAGTGAAGCACAATCTTAAGCTAATTTTCATGACTACCATAAGTAACACAAACCACTGACAGTAATTATACATTCATTATATTACTTTTCTTTTACTGTCAACGTAGATTTGTCGATAAAGCTTATTAAACCGGATAAGCAGGTTCAATTAAATATCACAGCCAATGACTTTAAACCATTTTCAAGCGAAATTATAATGCAGTTTTAGTGAAATCCTTTGATATCATTGATATTATTCAGCTGTTTTGCCCTTAGCCTTGGCGCTAAGCAACATGCACAAAATATTCTGGTTTTGTGTGAATAGCCATTAAAAATGAATTCTCTTTTTCATGCTGCTTTCAAAATGTGCATCGTTCACATACTTATTTAACCTTGTGTACAGAGCCAAAACCTGTTGATATCTAAGTCCTTCATAACATAAGCAGTTGTGTTTCTCCTTCCAACTAGAAATGTGCACTTTTACTTTGGGTATGCTCTTAAGCTTTGCAAACGGTTGGATATAACTTTGTGTACAATGCACAGAGTTGATATCAATGGCATAGTTGGATCAAATGTCTCAAGGCTCCTAAAAACCCAAATATTATCTGCATATCTCTCATGTCTTAACCCCGAAAATACATTCAGAGTAAGGTCTGATTTGGAATATCGACACAGAATTAGCTTTTTATGTGATCACTTTCAACTTTGAATTATTGTCATATTCAGAATAATATTAATAAGATATTAGTGTGCACATTAATGTAGTGTCTGTTTCTGTCTGCTGCACTTCTCATATATCACTCAATACATGATTGTATTCAGTGCAACGGCACTGAATCCTCTATTTACTCCAAACAAAACGAAATTATATTAAAATACAAGTGGTTATAATATTAGTTTGCAGCACGAATATTAATTACTTGTATTCTGCAAAACAAGTACATAATGATCGTCTTTAATGAAGCGAGTTTTGATGGAGTCTTCTTTTGCTTCTATATATAAATGTGTGATTGTGATAGAAGGATATTAGAAACAATCAAAGGCTGCATAATGGTTTTAAATAACATTAAGAGCGACAGAAGCTAATGTAGAGAAACAACATCATTTTGCAACCTGACACTCTCATGCTATACATATCAACCATTAGAAACACTTGTAATGCCAATCTCTCTGCACGACATGAGCTCAAGTGGTCCGGTCCTGTCCTCATCTGCAGGAACAAATCAAAGCTCTTCAAAGCTGGGCGAGCAAAAAGGAAATACAATTGATAGCGCTAACGGGAGAGTTGAGATGAAAAACCTTCTGATTCATCTTTCAACACGCTCCATCTTTAATCATCTTCCTCGATGCGACTGTTGGCTTCACGAATTTTTGAATTCACACCCCACAGAGCGGCCTCACTCAGGAGGTTTGATGCCAGGCTTTCTTCTCCCTGCCCCATGTCTTTATTAACCCTCCTGTTTTATCACTCCTCATTTCCATCCCTGCAAGAGACAGAACTACAGGGGGTTCGCTGGATGCTAACATGGTCAGCTAAATGTTTCAAGAGGCAGGGGATATGACAAAAGCCTTCCACTTGTACTACAGAGCCTGTAGCTTTGTCACACCACGCCTCGACTGACCCATTCCCACTACTCTGTATTCTGTGATTTAATGAACATCTGTTACAGTTCAGAACACTCCCAGGCAGAGACGCTGTGTTTTCTGAAGCTGTGTGAGAATATCATGAGGCACTTTCACACATATTTCCCCCACTTTAGTTCCGAAACGTTGCGTTCACACCAAACAAATCCGGAACTAAAATTAGCTCTGGAGAAGCTTTTCACCCCCTTTTCCGTCCCTGCTAGAGAGCAGGGACTTTCGTGGGAGAAAAAGGTTCCTATGTCTGATTGGCTGGGCGGATTGCAAACCACGCCCCGTAAAACTCCCCAAAAAGTTTTGTGAAGCCGCCATTTTATTATCCTCGCATTAGCATTATTAGCATTAGCATTAGCCCCGCGCACCAACGCAGAGAGACTAACTTATGACAACACAAAAGAAAACATGGGAGCGGTGGAGATGAGGAGGTGTCGGCGTTCTGGCGATTTACTCTGAAGGCTTCAGTAGAAGCTGCTGGGAGTCCCAGCAGCTTCTACTGAAGCCAGTCCCTAACTCTGGGGACTTCCGGCCGGAGACTTCCGACCGGGGACTTCGGGTGGCAGTATACGCCGTGAAGTTGTTTGCAGCCTGCCAGTAAACCCAATGCAGAAGAAGACGAAGTGACGTCAGCGGCTCATTTGCGTAATCTTCCCTCAGGGAACTTATTCCGGTGTGAACGCGATCTTTACTTAGTTAGTACTGAGTTCTCATGAACCTTTGCGGGAAAAGTACTATGGCTGATATTAGATTATGGCTTTAAAGTGAGGGGGAGTCTTCAAGATCTAAGAAGTGTTGCTCTGACGGTGTGAAGACACATGCTTGAGATTCATGGGGGTGGGGCTTTTTGATAATGAATGGTTAGCACTCTGGCTTCGAGGAGGAGGAGGAGGAGGAGGAGGAGGAGGAGGAGGAGGAGGAGGAGGAGGAGGAGGAGGAGGAGGAGGAGGAGGAGGAGGAGGAGGAGGAGGAGGAGGAGGAGGAGGAGGAGGAGGAGGAGGAGGAGGAGGAGGAGGAGGAGGAGGAGAGGAGGAGGAGGAGGAGGAGGAGGAGGAGGAGGAGGAGGAGGAGGAGGAGGAGGAGGAGGAGGAGGAGGAGGAGGAGGAGGAGGAGGAGGAGGAGGAGGAGGAGGAGGAGGAGGAGGAGGAGGAGGAGGAGGAGGAGGAGGAGGAGGAGGAGGAGGAGGAGGAGGAGGAGGAGTGGGATAATTGCTTTCAATATACACACAAAAAGCTTCCCATCCAAAATCACTTACCGAGAGACGGGTCAGAAACAAGTCAGAATTTTTGATATTGCTAAGTGGTTTTAAACAAATGAGGACTGTGTCTTGATATTAAAAAAAAGTTCAGCTGTTGTAAAAGCTTTCTGTTCTTTTACTCCTGAAATTAAAGACACAAGGAAAACCTGCGGCGTATAAATCCTGATGGGTCAATACATTTATTTCAAGGTATTTTATTTGGAAATAACTAATATAATCCATCCACAGCCAGCCGGTCTGCTTCTTTCTGTTGATTTTTCATTTGCATGTGCCTTGTAACAAAATGAAAGGTATACAAATATAAAATGAATATTATATTTTGATATAATGGTTAGTTTTATCTGTAAATAAGCTTTCTTTTAGTCTGAAAAAGGTTTCCCCACCATTTCAATGCAACTATGACCACCAGAAGAATCCAAAATTGCACTCTCTCAAATGATATGGTAGTAAAGGGTAGTGTGAAGGTCAATTGGGTATAATGCATGTTCATTTGGAGGTGTAGCTGTAAAGATATATAAGTATCTTGATTTATAAATGCATCAGTATGCAGGTTTAATCAACGGGCAAAGACACAGGTCACTGTTGAGATGTCCAACACATTGTTTTGATTATAAAAAAGAAAACGTGTCACCAAGTTTTGAGGTTTTTGTGTCGTCCCCTTTAGGGGTTAGATGTGTATTAATAGTAATCCACTTACACTGAGATGTGAGGAATCATTATTAATAAACCCTTCCTGCAGGGAGAATGTTACACTCGCTTTCCCTCGGAGCATATTGAGTCATTGGGGTTAATTAATATCCCGCATAGCTCTGAATTTCACTCGTTACGATTTTCAGTTAAGATTACAACAATCATATTTACTGTGTGTTTCATCATTGTTGCTGAGACAGTGGGTAATATTGGGTTCCTCAGTTATCCTGCTGCTTTCCCGCCTACGAGCAGGAGAAAAGAAAACGTACTTTCCTTAAGCTTTGTCAAGTAAACAATCATTTTGTTCCATAACGCTGAACAACCGAGCAGAGAGAAAGCAGCGTCTTGCTCCCTCAGCTCCGTTAGGCAGAGGGTCAAACTCAGAAATTCAACACGGCCAAATATCATTTACTGCAGCCGTGATGATGCTCTGAGTAAACAAGAAACCATTTCAAGCTGATAGGAGTGTAGGAGGAATGATAGAGAAGTAGAAAATACAACAAGAAGTAGCAAAGTGATACGACTAATGGCTGTTGTTTGTAAGATAATATCATGACACTTTACTTTACTCTTATTCCTTTCATTTTAAATGATGCTCATATTGTGCATATATGGCCCAAAACCAGGGGAAGGTAGTGTTCCTGCAGACATGAGAAGTCCCTAAAGTGGCAACACATATATCTACAGGCTATATGCAGGAATCCTGAAGTCAAATTTAAGACCTTTTTTAAGACCCTTTCCGTACATTTTAAGACCTCATCGCCACTTGGAGTTTTAACCGGTTACCTTGGCGACACACTTTACCTCACATTGACTATAGACAGTATTGATTGTCCTTCCTCCTTATCTTCCAACCATTTGGACGCAGACTTGCATTTCCCCATAACGATGTTGTTTAACAACCGGCGTAAACGGAGCTTCGCGCTATCAAGCAGTGAGCGCGCGATGTCCTGTTCAGATGACGTCAAACCCAACGGGATGCCATAAATAAACTACAGAATCACACTACACACCTACGCCATGATTACATTCAGGCACACTGTAGAATACAACCTCTTTGGACCATTTATATACTTATTGAAAACAAGCTATAAAATGTAACACCTTGGAAAATGCCTTTTCATACTTTTTAATAGCCTTCATTTTCGCTACATTGATTGATCAACTTTTTATACTTTTTAAGACCCCGCGGACCCCCTGATCTAGTTTCAAAATGTTAAATAACACTGCAAAACATGATGACAGTGTGAAAGGGGATGCTCATTATGAAGAACCTGTAGAGAATAATCACCAAACTACTCCCTCTGGCTTTACAGACCTCACAAGTGAGTTCAGCTCATTGTTTATCCGTCTGTCCGACAACTTTACTGTTCTGGTTCCCTCCCACCACTTGTTTACAGCCACACACATCAGCAGTGTACCTCTAAAAACACTGTACACTACCTACTCAACAGCAAACAGCAGTTAGCAAACAGCTGGTGAACATCGTGGAAACACCTGAAGAGTCCCCGAGGAGATGGAGGGGACCAAACATGGAGCAACAAGGGAGTTTGAAGTGATGATGGTGGGAGTAATGGACGGTAACACTGATGATACCCAGTCAAACAGACCTTTATAATCACATCGAATAATAATAATCAAATGAAAATGAAGGATTCTGACATTTTCTGGCTGTATGAATGATCTCTATTATTTTAGATTGACGGTATGTGCTCATAAAATGCAGACATGTTGAATGCATCTGCAGTCTGAGAACAAATTGCATACGTTTCAATTCAATTCGGCCCTTTTATTCCAGCACTAAAGAAGTCAACTGAATACATTAAATACTCTTTTAATGCCTTTTCATAATTCATCATGGTTAATGGCGGAGCGTTTATTGATTTCACTGATGTTTTGCAGTTATTCAAACATAATGAGAGTATCCTTCATACGGCATGTTAAATATTTAGCAAAGGTTTCTTAGAAAATAATAAGCAGTAAGCACCAGCTGCATGTTGCCGTAGTCACACAGACATGTGCACCGTTTAATAAGTCAATGTGAGAAATAATCAATTCTATGTTTGCCCATATTAAGGTTTCAGTATGGCCTCTTTTATAATACTGAATATTTTAGAAATTCACTTCAATATGTGATCAACAAACTTCAACCTGGGTGACTCAGGCCTTGTGCTTTTAAACACAAAATGCTTTGAGCTGCACTTCACTGCACACTATTCATACAATCCTGTCCTCAGAAGAGATACTAAATAAGAACTCCCTGGGTGTTAAGCCACCACTTCAAACAGTGACCGTACAGAGCGGCTTTACTTTAACCTGTCGTCTCCCTTTTATCTCACCTGACTTTAATTACTCCTGGCACATCACTGCTGCGCTCAGTAAAGGAGAAATTAATGAGAAGGATAAAATATGTGATTACATGCTCATTAGGCTCCTTAGTCATACAATGAACACAAATGGCGTTGCTATGCATGTGCTGGAAAGACGGAGAATATTACATTAATTCGTGTTACATAACGTTTGGCATCACTTACATACTCATGTGCCTTTTGAAAATGCCGCAATTAATTATGAGGTACTGTAAAACCCTAATTATGCTGCTTTGAATGAGGCTGATTATGAAGACTGTGATGAAGACATCCCGTGCTGTGATAATTGTTTCATTAATGAAGGGCTATTTGGACGTTTAAAACCCATATTTCTTATAAGCCTTTCCAGTGGGGACTTCACAAGATGCAGCATCCACACTGCAGAGCTTTGTTTACATGCAGCACTACAGCCTTAAGCCTGAGCCTTGGACAAATTGCAGACGATTATGTGTGAGCATAACTATAAAGGGAGATATAACACTGCAGTTCATGACAGCAGGGAAATGACTAATGTTGTCTGAGTTCTACCAGGAACCAGGCAAATCATTCATTCACCAATAACTCTTGTGTACATGATTGCATGGAAACAGGAGCGTTCTTAGAATGAGCTTCTGCTGTGCATGTAAACAGCTTGATCATTATTTCCCCCCCTAAAGGGTAGACGTGTGAATGCAAACACATTACAATTGACATTCAGGATGGAATGAACTTGGAAGCAATCAGGAAACACAGAGCGTCTCATCAGTATACATGTAAAGGAGACTTACCTGAGGGTGAACTGCTCCACAGTGGAGTTAGGCATCAAGTAGAGGGAGATTTGGAGCACTTCCCCCGGCTTCAGGGGCTTTTCGGGCAGCCTGAGGAACATGTTCTTGTCCAGCTGCTTGTCCACCAGCAGCTGCTCCTGGCTGGCCTGGTAGAGGCTGATGCTCCCGATGCGCAGCAGGGGGTGCTGTGACAGAGGTTCTCCCCTGGAAGCACCTCCACCCCTGTGCCCTAACCCCTCAATGCACTCCCCGTCCACATTGGGCCCGTGCAGGGTGTAGTAGAGCTCCGCCTGCAGGGTCTCACTGGTCAACCCGTCCAGGAGCCCGTCCGTCGAGCCTTTCCTCCGACCCAGCGGCGCCACGTTGGTGTTAAACCAGGACGGAGGTAGCTCCAGCTGCGCCAAACACTGCGCCAGGTTGCCCTTCATGCGGCAGGACGTTTTAATCTCACGCACATCCCGGAAGGCGTGCAGACGGACGCAGGGAAGCTTGTCCTGAGCCTTGAAGTCGTCCCAGTCGCGCCCGGCGATGTAGAAGAACACCTGCAACGTGGGGTTGTTGGAGAACACCCTCGCCTGGACAATAAACGCCCGCACCTTCCAGTTGACCGTCAGCTGTCCGGGGATATCCAGCGGACTCGTGGGCTGCAGCAACTCTTTGGACAGAGCCTGGTCCCGGGCAAAAGGCCCAAAGGTTATGTTGATGGCAGGGAGCTCTTTTGTCTGGAAAACCACAAAACTCTCCGAGCGCTGCAGCGGGTGTCCAGAGCTCGGGTTGCTCCTGCCGCCAACTGTTGGTCCTGAGATCTGAGCCTCCCGTAGGAAGAAGGCCAGTTGTGCGTTGGACATTTTGAAGTTGGCGGGAAGGTACACATTGGGAGGCGAGGGGTTGGCCGTCACTGCTGAGAAGCTGAGGAGAGCATCTGAGCTGGTGGGAGAGATTTTACCTGCAAGAGCTGTGGAGAGAGGAAGGAGAAAAGAGACGTTACACATTGTAATGCAGCCTATTTTTTAAACAGAGAGAGAACAAAAATATGTAGAAAAGAGAGGTTCATGAACCCAAACGATGAGAGCAGGAAGTCACCGCTCAGTTAGCCGCGGAGAGTAAAGGGGAGAAGGTCAACACACACTAATCACATGATAAGTGGTCAATACATGTCAAGCATCCAGAGCACAGGCTACTCCATGAAACATGTTGAAATGATCAAACTCCACGTGAGCTTTGACGTAGCTGCACTATTCAACAGTTTGAACAGGAACACAAAGCTGTTGAAATCTTCAAGATACAAACTAACAAGGGATATGAAAGTCTGAACTACAGGATAAACAAGAAAACGTGTGTCCGGATAGTGCATAGGCTAAACGTGGTACACTGCACTGCACTTGTTGCAAAAGACGAGCCAACATAGCTTACGACAGTGAAATCAAAGCAGGACAAAATCATCATACGGAATAGGTCAGAATAAATGTGACATACTTATCAAAATTACCCAGAGCTGAGTAACAAAACATAGTTTCCTGTCCCCATGGTCCAAATCATAGATTAAAAGTCCCATATTCCAACTGGTGTTATCATTGAGATCGCATCCTTGAAGAAATAAATCTCTTTGGATTCCCCCTTAAAAAAAGAAAGGTCCTCTTCAGAAGGTTTGTGACTCGGCAGGCACTCCGCAGAAGTTTTCTTTCTGTTGTTTCTCTTTAAAGAATCTTTGTCATGAGTTAAATGAGTGCGATAGGAGAAAAAAAGAGGCAGTATGCTCCAGCAGTTCTTCACTCGGTCTCGTAACTGGCTTACAAAGGTCCCAACGAGGCTTCTTGAACTTGTGCTTGTCTTATTCCCGGTGGTTCAGGTCCCGGTTTAAGAGGTTCAGCCCCGTGCAGTAGCAGCTCTTTCAATCCCAGACTGAGACCCAGGACACACTCTGATAGACAGGCTGAGCCTCCTCCCGGTTGGTGGGCTGCACGGGAACTATAGACAAAGCCTTTGACGCCGCCCCATCTTGCCACACCTAGTCTCTCTACTCTATAATCACCATTTTGGCTCCCGGTCAGAGCTAAGACACACAGCCCCTCAGAGGACCTGACTTACACACACACAGACACACACACACACACCGACACACACATGGAGGCGAAAGAAATAACACTCTCCAGCTCGATTCATCCTCTCCCTCTGGACGTGTTCAGGCAGACTCTTATGTGTGTGCGTGTGTGTGTGTGTGTGTGTGTGTGTGTGTGTGTGTGTGTGTGTGTGTGTGTGTGTGTGTGTGTGTGTGTGTGTGTGTGTGTGTGTGTGTGTGTGTGTGTGTGTGGGTGTGTGTGTGTGTGTAAGGGCTGTGGGTGTGTGTGTGTGTGTGTGTAAGGGCTGTGGGTGTGTGTGTGTGTGTGAGGTGGGGCGGGGGATGGATGTATTGCTTGAATGCCTCCAGGCAGAGAGAGCGAGAGATCGAGAGTGAGAAGGAGACTGTGAGAGGGAGGGATTAGGTAAAGATTATTGATGAATTAGCCTAGCTCCCCTTCCCTTCTCCTCCTACTTCTCCTTCTCTCCCCACCTTCTCCTCCTCCTCCTCCTCCCCCCTCTCGTCTCCCTTAGCCCCATGAGAAATCTGTGAGAAATAGGGGATACCGGCCGGAGGGGGAGGGGTATCAGGTCCGCCCTCCCTGCTTCACTCACATGTGCCTGGAATTCCCATAATAAAAGAGAGGGATCCATGTGTGTGTGTGTGTGTGTGTGTGTGTGTGTGTGTGTGTGTGTGTGTGTGTGTGTGTGTGTGGGCCCCATAAACTGAATGGCAAACAGTGGGGGCAACAAAAGATGGGAGCCGGGGAAACATCCCACACTTACAAATGAGCAGTCGTAGCCATAGAGAAGGCTCGAGGAACTAATGATGAGGGGAGCTACTTAGAGGCTGTCTAGTCTTTATCGACCAAAAGCTCTCTACCACACAGGAATGTTGGTGTGTGTGTGTGTGTGTGTGTGTGTGTTGGGAAAACAGAGCTGCTCTTCCTTGATCAACATTAAACACGACAAATATGCACAGCAATCCACGGTCTTCCTTAAGGGCTTCTCTACCAGAGCGCCATCTGCTTCATTCTCCTGGGTCAAAAGAAAACGCACAGCCTCCGTTTTATTTATTTTTATTTTGATATACTTTATTAATCCCTCGTGGGGAAATTGTTTCTCTGCATTTGACCCATCCTAGTGTTAGGAGCAGTGGGCTGCCATTTTGAACGCCGCCCGGGGAGCAGTGTAGGGAACGGTGCCTTGCTCAGGGACAGCTCGGTAGCACTCGGTCTTTCCGGGACTTGAACTGGTGACCCAGTTGCTAAGCCAAGTCCCTATTGACTTCGCCACCACCTCCTTTCAAATCTCCCACTGTTACTGTATATTTTACCAGTCACATGACAACATAACATAAGTGTGAGACTCGACTACCAACCCTAGCCTCAGGAAAGGATAGAATATGCACCTCACACATAAGGATATACTCCAAGCATGCCTGCCAATGTTAATAGGAAAGCTCTATATGATTTTATCGCGGCTTCCTTAAAGAAAGGAGACGTCGGAGCTGCTTTACAGACCACTTTACTCGATCTCTCTCTCAATGTCTTGAGGCAAGAGTTGCCTAGAGCGCAGACAAACCTTGAATCTCCCAACCTGCTGGTACATTTAAAAGTGAGTTTGTAAAGTTGTTTCCCCTGCCTCCCAAAACTACTGTCAACGTGTCCTTGAGCAAGGCTCTTAAGGAAATGCATCTCCATGTGTTCCACAAGCACCTGCTGCTGGCCAAACAGCCCGAAACAAAATGGTTTCCAGCTTGCTTTTAATGGTAATTTAGTTTTGAGGCAGTTTGTCTGTGACTTGGAACCGTTGCTTCTCTCGCCTGCATCTGCTCGATTTAACACAATGTGGCTGTAGGGCAACATCAGGAAACTTAAGGTAAAATCTGTGACTCCTAACAGCTTGCTTACATCACATGCCATACAATGTAACTGTTGGATGAATCAGGACGTGAGAAGCATTTGGGAAACGTAAAACAAATACTGTTGGATATTGATAAGATACACAAAAATAAGTCGAATCAAAGGATAACATCTCTCCACAGAGGATTATGCATTCAGTTTTTCAATACTTTCCCGGCTTCATTCAAAATATTATCCCAGTAATAAGATTTACATTTGTCAAACAAGTTTGCAATGTGTTGTTTATCCCTTTGGCTGCGACTGTATTGAACAAATTCATAAGAGACAATATGTTTGCTTTCAACGATATATAGGCATTTTCTACAACCACAAATCTAAGTATCAACATGTTTTGAACCATGGAGGAAAAGTCCAATATTTCCTTTATGTCGTTAACTTCAACACTGATAGGTGTCCCACACATATGGTGTGTTCAATGTATTTTTCACTATGAACAGAAACATTCGATTCGTCTCATGTTTACCTATGGTCACTTATATACTACATTGTGGATTACATTGTTAGCCTCTATCAAACCATGACTCCTGGTCCAAAAATAACAAAATATTGCCGTACACTTCTCTCCAATATCCAATAGGGTGACTCCACTGGTTGCAAAAATAAGTCAGATTGTATAGAAGTCTATGGAATCAGAATCAGAATCAGAAACGGGTTTATTGCCAGGTAGTTTCACACATACGAGGAATTTGACTTGATGTCATGGTGCATACATAAAATCTAAAACAATTAAAAGAATCTCGATATAAAACAAAAAATCTAATAAAAGACCATACTTCTCACTTGATTTGTAACCTCAGTAAGCATTTTCCTTTCACGTTTATAGTCTCAACCCATGGTTTAAAATCTTCTTCAATACAGCATGATGTTCATTTTGGTAACAAAGGTCCCATTTATAGTCAAATGGACATAGGTCTGCTTCAGGGCACCTTGTGATAGACAGGGAGCTCAATGTGTTGTTTTCTCACATAAGTAAACCTTTCATAGTTTGTTTTTACTTCCTTTTGTCTTGTCAACCTCTGAGACTGTGGACCAACAATGACACTGATACTTCCATGTTACGCCTGAAGGTCACCTGACTACCGCCCTGGAGTCTCCTAATCCCTTTAGAATGGAGTGAAATTGTACAATGATGACAATACATGCATTGAATGCCATCAAACTAAACAGATCTGTGGCCCTTCCTCTCACCCCCCAAGTCCTTATGGTGTAATTTGAGAAGGTGTTTACTGCCTACGATGCATCAGGGTGCTCTTTTCTCATTGCAGCAGAACAACATCACTGGTGGGTGGGTTGTCAGGAGAGCATGGACACAGATGGGCTTCTAGTGTGACACCCTATCGCCTTCCGCTTCCACTTGATGTTCTATTAGACCTCGGGCTAAATTGAATTGCATTCTCTTCCTGTTGTGCTCCTATTACGTGAAACATCTGCTCTGTGTGTGTGTGTGTGTGTGTGTGTGTGTGTGTGTGTGTGTGTGTGTGTGTGTGTGTGTGTGTGTGTGTGTGTGTGTGTGTGTGTGTGTGGCCTAGCATTACTATACTTGTGGGGACCTACATCTGTTTACACAGTCACGTGTGGGGACTCGCCTCCCTTATTGGGACAAATTGGAGGTCCCCATGAGGGGGATCATTAATTTTAGGGTGAAGACTTGGTTAGGTTTAGAATTAGGGTTAGGGTAAGGTTAAGGGTTAGGGTTAGGGTTAGGCATGTGTTGGTTATGGTTAAGGTTAGGATAAGTCTCCAGGAAATGCATGTAAGTCAATGTAATGTCCCCTGAAGTGATGTATACATGGTATGTGTGTGTTTGTGTGTGTGTATGTGTGTGTGTGTGTGTGTGTGTGTGTGTGTGTGTGTGTGTGTGTGTGTGTGTGTGTGTGTGTGTGTGTGTGTGTGTGTGTGTGTGTGTGTGTGTGTGTGTGTGTGGTGTGTGTGTGTGTGTGTGTGTGTGTGTGTGTGTGTGTGTGTGTGTGTGTGTGTGTGTGTGTGTGTGTGTGTGTGGCGGTCTGGTCTAAAGGGCACTTTGTGTTCATCAGATTACTTCCACTGATGTCAATTAATGAAAGTATCTAGGCCACTTTGAGGCGGAGGCCACATCGACTGTTACACCGAGACAGTCTGCAAAGAAAAGCGCTCTAGATAAGAATAAAAGGAAATGTTCCCAAACACAATACTGCTGATTTAATTCAGAAGACAATTTAATCATCAATTCACTTATTGGACTTTATTATGGTGCGTTTTTAGAAGTAGATTCACTTTGATTCATGTCCACAAACATTTGTTTCCCTCAGAAGCTAATGCAGGAAAGATTTAGTGCAACTAATTTGCTTTCATTATCTCAAGAATACGGATGTTAAATCTTAAAGTTAACTCATACTAGGAGTTGTATGTCCAAATGTTGGAAGAAATACATCTTAGGAAGCATCCATTCAAAAAGTGTATATCTAGGAACCCTTTCAACCAAAAATAATCCTCTTTTTAATTTCAACCAGGTACACATGTCTAAAAAAATAAATCTTCTAATATTAGTTGTGCTGCTTTTTAATGTCCTCAAAGGCACTAAGCAGACCAAAGCTAAAAAGCCTTGTTCGATAGGTAAATAAAACATTTGAAGGGACCCTATTATAGTTTGGGGGGGGTTTCATAGTGTGATGTACATGTTTTAGTGCATGTAAATGGTCTGCAAAGGCTAAAATTCCAAAGTTTAAAGGGAGTTTCTCTAACACTAGCGCTTCTATTGGATAGCACTACTTTACATTGTATGTCATATGCAAAGGGCCGGGACATCTATAAGCGGTTGACAAATCATAACGGTCGGCCAGCTAACCAATCAGAGCAGACTGGGCTCTGGTTTCAGACAGAGGGTGACAAGAGGTGCTGCAGCACAAATATATAAAATGTGAAACCTGGCAACGAACAACCTCTTTAACTTCAGGCCTTGCCGATCATACAAAAAACTGTCTGACATAAAAGCCAGCTGCCAAGTCAAGGGGAAATATATAGATAGGATATTATGAGAAGGCTAGACATTTGATCTTGAGAAAGAAGAGTGCATAAACATCTCTTCAAGTAAAAGGTCAAGAATTTTTTTTGAGAGGCTTTAGAGGGAGATGGAGCATCCTTACAGCATTACTAATGTTCCATCGCCAAGGGTTTCCCTATCGATCTTCATTATTCCCTTCACTCCCTCCTTTCTTTTACTTTAAGTATCGCTGCACTGCTATTGCATTTGGAATGGTGAAATAATAGCTTTCAACTCACTCAACAATATCCTTCTTGCTTTCCTTTCACATTATATCCAACCCTGTGTGCTATAATAGCAGGTTCCCTTACAACTAAAGAGCATGCTCAAGGACGTTTTGAAGGGAAATGTTCTTCCTGCTGGGTAAGGGAGTTTTAAACATTTGGTTAACACTGTGCAAGACGAAAATGGAACAAAACTACTTGGTATGTTAGGAGAGCAAATTAACATGGATAGGATTAGTAAAAAAGATTAAAATAATATGTAATGGTGAAAGTCCAGTTTTTTTTACCCAACCGTCCACCCATGACCTCCACTTTATGCAAAACATATTTGTGATTTGTCAAAAACAAACATTATCTGGGAGAGAATATGTCATTTGGTTTTGTAGGGACATTTGAGTAGAACAGGCTGCTATTTAGCACTGACATTCCCCTTAACAAACACAGTTAGTGCACTTATTTTGTCAACTTTTAATTTCCCTATTCTTAATTCATCTTCCACTTTTGCTGAGGCATGTATTCAAATAAAGACGTCTAATCTAAAATAGTTCACATTACCATTCAATTAGCTATGAATGCAACACAAAGTGCGGATGAAAAGATACGTTAGCCTGAGGATGAAGGCTGTATCATCCTTTCTGGTGGAGTTAGTCCTATTTTTGCCTCTGTGAGGAATGTCTATTTCAATCTGAGTCAAATTACCTTTACAAATGAACTGCAGCTGCATTACCTCAAACTGAGTTGCTTAACGTTTCATCAGTATTCATCTGCATGAATGGGAAATTACATTCAAGTTTCAGGCACTCTCGGGAAGGTTTGTCCAGTCAGTGTATCCGCATGAAATCAGATCACTAGAGATATATGGAGGGAATTAATCATCCTACAGGCCACTTGTATCATATGTAATATAATGTCCTATATTTGCCTACTCAATATGTCCCCTTAAGCACACACGTCTAGAATAGTTCCATCACATTAAACATATTACGTGAACCAGTCAGTAATCACATCATGAAATGGAAACCAGCCGCAGTGTAGAGAAGCCCAGGCTGAAGTTTGTTTTTCTGAGTCATCACATTTAAGTTTTAGCAATGCATCAACCAGGACACGTTTTAATACTCAACTGGTCTCAAATTGGTCTTTTCAGTTCATGCACAGCCACGGACTTGACAAATAAACAGGGCCACAGAGCTGCCAGACCCACACAAACAAAAAGCCAGATGGAGCCTATCATTAATTCAGGCATTCATTGATTTCAGCCATTAAACAGATTTAAAGCTGCGTCTCTCGGCATTGATCCATAAACTCTCTCCAGGTTGTTGACCCAACAAAAGTTCAAAATCCACGAGTCCATCTACATCCTGTCGTCCTTTAAAGAGACTGATCGTTTTTTTAACAGATTTATCGGAGATTAAAGCAACATTACTTTGCTTTGCTAATACACCACTGTGTATATTATAATATGCATGTTATATCATGTAGTACAATGTGCATATGTTTACTTCTTCTTATGTTTGTATTAATATTTTGATTCCATTTGATCTTTTAATGGGGATTTCTTTTAAACTTCTTATGTAAATAAATATACACATATTTTTTTTATTATATGTATTTTTATTGCACAGTCTTACTCCTCATGTTTATTTCAATATTTGTATTCAATTTTCTTATCTGTTATTTATTTAATTCTATAATGGAGCAACTTTTACAGAAAAACGTTTCCCACTCGGATAAATACAGTGCATATATTCTGATTTCTATTACTATCGAATTGCATACGATATTTAAAAACGTTATCATACTTTAATTTAATCCATTAAACGGGAATTGGGCAACTCGATTACCCCACCTCTCATATCAAACGACACTCAAACTGTGTATGTAAAAACGTTGTTCATAATACCAATTTCTTAAGATGTCTTTATCTTAAAAGAGCTTGATTATGAGTGTATATATTCATTTATATTCAAATATCTTCCACTGGATCCAACTATGAAGGAGTGTGGATCTTGTCCGCTGCAACTCTTACTACTTTTAAATCCAGGCTGAAGACTTTTCTTTTTGCCGCTGCTTTTAATTGAAACTGAGCGGTTGTGTTTCGTTTTTTGGTGAATGAACATTTGAGGCGCGTAACCCCAGGGGATCAGTGTCTGGGGACTTTGTCCTGGCTGCTTTTCTCTGTGTGCTGCTCGGGACGTATGTACAAGCGTACACAGCTCATGTTCGGAGAAACCTTAAAGAAAGGCATCGGTAAAGTGGAACTTCTGTGTGAACATCTTAAACTGCACTGTAACTTTTTATTCATGTATTTTTTTCTTTTAATGTTTATTTTTTATCTTTGCTTTTTAATGACTTTTTTTAAATGCCTTTGTCTGAATGTCTTTCATTTTTGTAAAGCACCTTGAATTGCCTTGTGTTGAAAGGTGCTATATAAATAAACTTGCCTTGCCTGCCCTGTGGCACAATGCTGAAGTTACTACTTTCTAACTTCCCTTTAACTCTGAATTATGGATTTAAATGATATTCAACAATATACAGCTTTCTCACTCTCTTATCATTCAACTGAAAGTAGTTGCTTATTTTCTATTCAGGTGTCACCCTGAAAACTAACCTTTCTGTATTCTAAATAATTTAAAAACGACTATCTGTTCACCTATTAATCCTCTTCGTCACCTTGGTTTCAACTTACAAATCCCTTATGGAAATCTCTGATTAATATTCCAACCCCATCCATCTACAAACAGCGCTTGACCTTTCCAATGATATGGCATTTCATATTTTGCTTCCTCGTGTAGAACGTGTGTACTGTACGTACACGTGAGCATATGCATGTACTGAGGGTATGTTGGGAAAAATGGGAAACACGTATTTAAAGGCGCTCTACTTTCCTCATTTTCAGGTTCATATTTGTATTTTGTGTCTCTACTGTGACATGTCCTGTGCTGCAGCACCTCTTTTCACCCTCTGTCTGAAACCAGAGCCCAGTCTGCTCTGATTGGTTAGCTGGCCTGCTCTGTTGTGATTGGTCAACCCTGTAGAGATGTCCCGCCCCTTAAACGTTCACATATACAGTAGTGATGTCACTATGTTTCAGAAGTAAACAAAGGAGTCCAATGGAGGATTTTAGTGTTTGCAGACCATTAACAAGCACATTGTCTATATATTACACAAAACAGGAAAGGAACACCCCTGAAAAGCACAACTGGGCCTCTTTTATTCTAATTAATGACTGTGTAGATGATATTCTTTAATATATATCAACTGCTTTAACTATTGTCTTTGTGTTCCCCTTACTTTGGTGTTCGCGGTCAAATTTGACCGGTCCTGTTTGAACTGCTATTACATTAACACAACAACCATTAATCACCACCAAATTTCATTTAACACCCTTTCAAACTGTACATATTGTATCAGACTACTGGTACACATGAAGAACTGCAGTCAATATACAAAGAACAGACACTGAACATGTATTGCGTGTGCCAGGTGTGATCCATGTGGGAGGATGGGCACATAAGAGCGGGGGAACACATCTAGAGTGTGTGTTTGTGTGTGTGTGTGTGTGTGTGTGTGTGTGTGTGTGTGTGTGTGTGTGTGTGTGTGTGTGTGTGTGTGTGTGTGTGTGAGATCTGATCCAGATGGTTACTAATTCCTTTTCTTTATGGTGGTCATGTTTGACCGGGAACACCATGGTGTTACAAAGTTGACTAAATCATCCAAAATGCAATGGAAGTGGTGATCAGCAATTGTATATGTTCACATGTCTCCTGTGAAGTATATCATAAAGCCTGAATGCAATCGAATGTAAAACCAAAAAGTTATGATTGATGAAAGTAGTAAATCGGTCAGATTTGACCCGAAGACAACAGGAGGGTTATAGCCCTTGAGCGAAACTATGCCTTGCCATTATGCGACGCCTGATACAAAAGTAATACAAAAGGAAAGTGAGGGTTATTGAACTTATGTAGGTCCATCTTCTTAAGGATGTTGCAATCCCTCTGAGGGGTTTAGTTCAAAACTTGCTCTTAATTTACAATCAATCACTTCCTGTGGACAAGACATGTCTGACACTAGGATGTTATTTGGTGAATCTACAGGGTCTCAATTAGTGGAGAAGGAAATGTTCCTCTGTTTGAGTCTCACGTTGTAATTTAGGCTGATAAGAGTGGTGCACTTCCACATTACATTCACAGTGCAGCTTTAATGAGGCATCATTTGCAGATTAAAGAGGGAGAATATATAACCAGTGTGACACCATAAGAGGGAAATGGAACATTTCATAATTGATCCTTTATATGCTCCCATAAAATCATCCATCATTTATATTATCAGTCGCCTTTATCTGGTTTGAATCAAGCAACAACTGAGGCAAGATATAAAGTGATAAAAGACCTGCGGGAAAAAATGCATCCTTTAGTTAAGTCACTCTTCCTGATGAGCAGATAAGATACCAACAAAACTGCTTCACATCAAACATTTACCGACCAATTAGTCACCGGCTGAGCTTTGAAAGGGGAAACATGATAATGCTTTATGAACTCTTACAAAACACCGTCACCCACACGTATCCTTTCTTCCTCCTGCCTTGTTTTGATCATGAGAGAAAGAGTGAAATGTACAAGGCCAAAGTCAATGTGGGTTGAAGAAACAAAAGCCTGACTAATGATTTGAGGCTTTGCAGCAGTATTCCTCCAACGGTTGGTAATGAACTTTAAAAGTAATGCATCACACTTTGATATATATACATGTCCATCTCTTCAATTCTAGTCATCAATGATTTGTCTTCAATATTCCAGTACAAAGTGTCTTTCAGGGTACTTTTACTTTACACGTTGCTGATAATTCTTCTGTACTTCTTCCTAAGAAACATTGTTGACTCAGGACATCTACTTGGGATGGAGTATTTTAAGAACAAAGCAGTTATACTTTACTTAAAGAGGCCCTGTTATGCTTCTTGGGTTTTTCCCTTTCCTGTATTTTGTTATAGGTATTTATTTAATAATAATAATAATAATTCCTTACATTTATTATAGCGCTTTTCCAGATGCTCAAAGCGCTTTTAC
The DNA here is from genome assembly GCF_902827175.1 of Gymnodraco acuticeps. Lineage (NCBI taxonomy): Eukaryota > Metazoa > Chordata > Actinopteri > Perciformes > Bathydraconidae > Gymnodraco > Gymnodraco acuticeps. Next base: position 66,721 of record NW_022990360.1, read on the forward strand.
AAATACACATTACACATATTTGTTATACATGCAATGGTCACTGTGGACAATACCCACAGGAGCAAGTTCAGGTGAAGTGTCTTTCCCAAGGACACAAATGTCACTCCTGTGTTTACTTTGATAACATAGTGACTTCATTATGTAACACTTGCACTCCTAATGGCTAGCGCTCCAACATATTGTACGTGATAGGCTAAGGGGCGGGACTGTGGGTTTTCTTCGGAAGTTTTTCCTTGTACGATGTGAGGGTCTAAGGACAGAGGGTGTCGTATTGTCATACTGATATTTTGTACAAACTGTAAAGTCCACTGAGACAAATGTAACATTTGTGATATTGGGCTATATGAATAAACATTGATTGATTGATTGATTGACATCTCTAAGCGGTTGGCCAATCACAACAGAGCCGGCCAGCTAACCAATCAGAGCAGACTGCACTCTGATTTCAGACAGAGGGTGAAAAGAGGTGCTGCAGCACAGGCAGTATGAGAGAAATAAAGAGCTTTTTGAACATTAAAGCATGGAGACATGTCCCAGGAGAGACACTACATACAAAAATAATAACCTTAAAATGAGCAGAATATGTCCTCTGCAAGTAAAGGCTCCGAGTAGTTATTCCACTAATGCTTAAAAATAAAAAAATAAAAAAGTAAAGGAATGTGCAGTTGACAATGCTTACACTTATTTAGCATTTGTTCCGTTTCTCTTCATCACTGCTGGTCGTATCAGATGGAGGCCTCAAAGGCACAACGCTTTCTGAATACATTTGGAAGCTGAAGAGGTCAACAAAGAAGCCTTTCAATTTAAATTCAGTTGGCATGGGATTCAACAACAACTTGAACAGTAGCACAGCGCTGAGTCTCAGTGTGGGAAGTTGGGAAGAACACTAGAAGAGAAGGGGTGCCCTGCAACTATCACACACTGGAGCTGACCTATGACGCTGCATATGTTTAGTGGAGTTAGTGAGTCCCTCAGCTTCCAACATGGCCCCTGCCTTCTGTTCCTGTAGGCCCGACCACTGCATGCATTAGGATGGTATTGGTATGGAGGCAGCATGATCTGTGCCTCATTACGATCTGAGGCTGGAGCGATCTATAGGGCCATAGACAGGGAACACTGTGTGAGGTAAACTGAGCCTCAAGATAATACACAGCCACTGTTGCACAAGGATTTTCTACACAAAGGCGTGTACAAAAGGGTTTACTGTATTATTTGGTGCATTGAACTCTACTTTTTGTTAACTAAATCAGATAAGATTGTATCAGAATACTTGTTAGATGTTCTAATTCACTAAGGATTCAAGGAGGAACTATTGATAGATTTACTAACATTAGCTCTTCCTTGAATATAATTGAATCTTGAAGATTACGAATAAAATAAAATAAAGCATAGATACAATACAAAATAAAACATTATCTTATATAAACATACAAAGTTAAAGGTGGGGTAGGTAATTCACTTCAGAAGCACTTTTTGTTATATTCCATGGAATGCTCTTAACATCCCGATAGCAATGAATACATTAAATGCTTTGACAATAAATACATACAAAATGTCATCTGTGGAAGCCGTAGCGCTGTAAAAAGCACGACCAATCATCTGATCCGGCTAAAGTAACTGGATGGCCTACCTGCCTGTCAGCCTTCCATCTGGGCACAAACTTATCTCGTGCCCTCATTGGTCATGTGCGCGTTCGTGTGTGTTGGAGGAGGGGCTCTGTGAGGAAGTCTGAAGGAAGAGGCAGATTTCTTTCGGCTGCGTATTTTCTAATTCTAACGCACTCGAGCTGGTTTCTCCAATCTTACCTACCCTACCTTTAAAAGTTAATTTGCAATACAAATAGAATACAACAAAGATGTACATTAATGTAAGACGGTACATAAATATGTGCAGGAACAATTTGAAAAAATTGTGATCGAATATATATAGTTGAAGTTAAAATCTTCAATAAGGAAATACAAACTAAATCAAATAGATAAACTATTTATAATAAAATAAGAAATTAAAAAAACACATTTTACTACAAAATATAACAAGATAAATATGTCAAAATGTGTATATCAAAATGAGTATTATACAAAATATACAGTGGGGTACAAATACTGTAGTTATAAATATTTTAATGATGAAACTAGATATGCACGGTGTTTATATATTGTTTATTGTCTGCAAGTTATTTCCTATAACTCCCAAACACATTGAATATGTCCACATCGTCACAATTAAACCATCTCTGTAATTAAAACGTGCAATAATAACTTTATTAGCTTGTCCTCATTAGTTTTACGATGTTTCCGCCTGTTTTAGATCAAACTCCCATTACTTCTCCAGATGCAACAACATACCTTCCCCTTGGCCATCAATAAATCCACACATTCATGCACCAGAAGAAAAGGAAAAAGATCAGAAACTATCTGAATGAAAGAAAATAAATCACCAATAAGGATGAGACAGCGGTCTTGCATTACAGTCAATTGACCTCACTTTTATCCCATCATTTGAACCGCTCACTCAGTGGCTTTACACTGAGGAGTGCAACGACTACGCTGATGCATTCAATCCTCAGAGACACTATTCAGTACCTCTCACATTATTTGGCATATTGTTCACGGGCTGAAGTTAACTGCATGTAGAAGGCCCGCTTGTTTCAAAAAGTCTCTTACTCTAGTCTAGTTTCACTTTCCTCCAAAGCCTTCTCTCCCTGACTTTGACTGTGAGCCTAAGTCATGCTAAGTTATGCTGAGTTGTAGCTTATACATTGGCACTCTTTCATTGTGTTTGACCAGATTCAGCAGCGCAGCTCTAATTGCAGCCCGTTGGGGATAATAAAGCTCTGCTGAACATTGTAACAGGGTACAACACTGGACAAAGCTGCTTTTTATTACCATATATGTTCTCTGCCTTCTGGTGTTGGCCATTAATGTGTCTTCGAGAGATTCAATGCAAGCTTCATTAGAGTGGCCAAGACAATAGAAAAACTACCCTCCAATAAGAGGGACAGACTGCAATATGGAAAGCTAACGACTAGCTCACAGTAAAAGGGAAAGGTTGGCAATATTCCATACTTTGCTAGAAATGTCAAGACAACAATGAACAAAGCTCATTGGCCATAATTAGTGCTGCGTACCTGGACTCACATTCAGGTTCAAGTCCAGAGGTTCAGGTTCAGGTGAACCCATGGCTTGTGTCAAGTTGTGTGAGTAACTAAAGTGAACTTATTGTGAGCTAATTATCAATTGAAAATAAACTCATAATCAACTCAAATTCAAACTCATAAGGTTTATTGTGCTCCCTTCCAACTTGTGTCTACATTTCTCTACAAAGTACAAATGTAAAAAAAAAACTCTTAGTCTACAAATGACTTATGACAGCAACTACAGTGAACTACTACAAAGTTCAAACATTTATTTCACCAAACAAAGGAGTTAGCTACACCACCAAATATCCAATATGGCGACCAGCAGCCCACACTGTCCACTATGTCTAAGCCAATCACATCGCTAGCTTCCCTTGACGTCACACAGATCTCGCGAGCAGTTGCGATATTTTGCGAGACTTCGTGAGTTCAGTAATGGCCGCCATATCAGAAGCCGACATGATGTTTTTCGTCTTTTCTCAGCGCAAATTTCTCAATCTATGGAAGGTTTTAGATGGTTTAGAACAAAAAGGAGAATATACTTAAGTGCTAGTTTTTATGCGAGTCCAAGTACCGGTTCCCGACGTTCCGGTTTTAACCGGACTTGAACCGAAACTTTTTACAAGTCCAGTACCGGTTCGGTGTACTGGTACGCAGCACTAGCCATAATACAGTTCAACCTCTACTAACAGGTACAAATAAAGAGCTTTTTGAACATTAAAGCATTGAGACATGTCAAAGTAGAGACTCAAAATACAATTATGACCTTGACAATGAGGGAATATGGGCCCCTTTGGTTCTAACTGAAGATGTATATCTCTCTCAATATTCACAAATAAAACAAAAAGGATTAACAGCTGGGCAAAATGTATTCATTGGACAGTATTTTCAGACGTGGACTTGAGTATTTCCAGCAGCGAGACGATGAATGTGGGATTGGCTCGAAATAAACCACAGTGCTCGCGCTCTTCCTAATAAAAGGAACGTGTTGGCGCATTAATGTGTTTATAATAGTTTTTGGACAACGGTAAATTCAGAGTTTAACAGCTTAATTAATTGTATTATGCTGTATTTTCTCTCTGGATGAGCCACAAGTGAAGTGACAAGAAACAGTTTTACCCCAGAATCCATATTTATTTCAGTATATCTTTAGATTCATAAAGGAGGACCAACACTTTAAGTCACTAGGAAAAGTGTATCTGGTGTGCGTTATTGCGTAACACCATAGCAACAATTATCTACTGCTATTATTTTCCCAGGATGTTAACCTGACTACAAAAGACAACACTTCATCTTTCAAACACAGCCAGGTGTTATCTCACAACACAAAACACTCTTTCAAGGCTTTTTATTCATCAGATCTGTGTGTGTGTGTGTGTGTATGTGTGTGTGTGTGTGTGTGTGTGTGTGTGTGTGTGTGTGTGTGTGTGTGTGTGTGTGTGTGTGTGTGTGTGTGTGTCCTGCACGCTTTCAAACTGTTGCCCAGGAAAAGCTTTGAGTCTTTTTTACTCACACAATGTTTGTATAGCTTCTAATCTTATATCGTAGATGATTCCAAATAGTACAAAACAGATCCTTTTATGAGACGAACACACAAGTCCATTGGACCCTGGAGGATCCTTTTTTTAACTGGATTTCAGACCAATTTTGGATTTCAGATTTACCCCTCCATGGAGTAATTATGTTTGCAAATAGGATTTCTTCTATTTTTAGATTCACATCCGGAAAACTAATGAGGTCACACGCCTGCTGCACTGGAGGGGAGACACTACGGGTGAAAAGGGTAAAAAGATGGTGATATCTATTAAATATTTTAATAGATATCGCCATCAAACATCCCCCTGTCGATTACTTAAAATGAAGACGATTCCTTTTGAAGTACAAGTTCGCTTTAGTGCATTATGTGGGAATGTTCACTAGAAATGTAAACGTTAGATATAGCCACTTTCATCATTCTTGTTTAATTGTGTTGATATATTAAGGTCGGCAAAAGTTTTTAAAGCTTAAGCCCCAAGGTCCCCGCTGCGGGTACTTTTCTTTTTTTCACGTCACTGTGTCTCAGGGGATCTTATTATTTAAAAACCTATTAATGTGTTATACCAGATTAACGGGAATAATCTCAGCTAACTGACGATACAAACAATTTTTACCAAAACAAAACACAAGTCTCATAAGAAGCATCTAAATGACCCCTGAGCGAAAAATGCTAACCTATTACTGCACCGATAATCACTCCTAGCTCCCTTATTACTTATCCTAGGTGCACATCCAATACATCGTTTATGATCGCAAGGAGACACAGAATCTAACGGTGCCAACCTCAACACTGAAATATACAAACTCGCGACATTATCAACAAAAACGTACATCAAAACAAGTGGCACTAGGTAGCCCACAACGCTAACATGGCTTACCTTCGTCTTTGTCTGGTCTAAACTGGTCTTCAATGGCATTAAAACGATAACAACGATGGTGTAGTTAATCCAATGTGACTGCATCCCCTTTGAAATGTTCTGATAATCCATAAACAATAAAACAGCTTTTCCGTTGCTTGATATCAGAGCAGCGATATTTCTCCCCTCTGCTGCAAGCTAGCATGCGCAAAGACGCAACCTTGTTTTGTTTTTTTACATGAGTGTGTGCGGGACGATTTCCTTTCGATTCTATTGGCTCTAACGGTCAGAAAGAGATGTCACATGTCAAAATCGAACAACGGGGGCCAGAGATATGGAAAATCCACCCAAATGGCCCCAGAAGAGGTTTTTTTTTAGCTAAATCTGTCTAAAAATGTCAAATATCACTTGTTTTGCATCAATCTTGATACAGGGTACTTATTATATGTTGTACTTTGGATTCCTAAAGCTTTTAGTCTACTAAGCCATCATCCAAGGGTGGTTTTCACTATAAGTACAACATATGTTTGGACGGACACTATAATTTACAGTTTTTTACCATGTTCAATCTGAATTTTCTTTAAAATAAAAAACATCTATATTGATTCTGACTCTTCTACATCCAACTCACAGGTTTATCATTACTTTGAGAAAAAATATTATTAATTTAACCCTTTTAGAAGGGAAGATATGGTCATTTGTTCTGGGAATGTCATTTTCGAGCCTGAAACCTGAAAAACAGGCTTGGGGCCTAACAGGGCTATTACAAAGAAACAATTTAATTGATGACATTCCAAACTTGAATGCATCTAGTATACATTTTTCTTTGTTTTACACATTTTATAACATTTTATGTGTATCAAATTATAACGTTTGGTGAATTTGGCATACATCTACAGCTTTCTGTGTATTATAGATGTTTCTCTCCACTATTGTCGAAAAAAAGAAAATTAATGGGACAAAATAGATGAAAGAAAAACGTTTTTAACCTTAATTTCCAAATAAAATTACAATTTAAGTAGAGCTTTTGTATATAAATCGTCGGTCTGATAATGAAGTGCTAAAACTTTTTCCGTGTGTTTCGACCTTTCCTAACTTTCCCTTCCCCAAACAACTTGGGAGTAGTACAAGTTGTGCCAGAACTCCGCATCTATGAATATTATCTCACATTATCCCCTCTTTTTTATCTCCTTCCAAATGGCAAATTGAAAACAAGACCTCATTTTGGCTCCTGTGGAAAAGCTGCGATGTGGAAATAAGATTGGTTTGTAGACACGTGATATTTGCAGAGGTTTGAGGCTAGATAAGTGATTTTTCCTTCCTCTGATTATCACATGTTATTGCCAGAGGGTATACTTTTCATCCCCTTGATGGTATGCATTTCATTTAGTCATGGTATTAACATTTCTGTAACCTTTGTTTGCTCAAGAATGCTATTGGGGATCTTGAATGCTTGAAGCTTTTCACCTGAGAGCCACCCGGTGTGACCACAATCATTTCCTCCTCTCGTTGACCACCAAGCAGCGGGGGGTGCTTTGGGTTTTAGCTCGAGGCTTTAGAGTGGTTACTGTGAGAGGCATTTGATTTAACACAAACATACAATGCTTCAAGCATAGAGTGAACACTGACTGATGAGGCTTTTCATTTCCTTTGTTAGATTGTACTTTGTTAATTTGGTAAAATAGTAGTAAAGGTATGTATTCCTCTGCACTGAAGCAACTTTCAATATACTAGTGATTTAGTTTCATCCAAACGATAGGATACAATATGATACAACACGATGTGAATCAAATCGATAAGTTACGATACATTAAGATACATTACGATGCGATACAATACGTTATAATACGTTACAATACATTATAATATGTTACGATATGTTACATTACGATACGTTATGATGTGATATGTTACGAAGCGATATGTTACGATGTGATACGTTACTATACGTTATGATTGACACGGATAACAGTCTTTGTACTCACAAGTACTCAAGACATTACATTTTGACTTTGTTAATATTTAGCATGAACCACAAACTACTGTAACCCTAAATGCAGCCAATGAGGTTTAGTTGTGTAAAGCTTATCACAATCAGGATTCACAAAGCTCGGTCTAGAGCAGTGGTTCCCAAACGGTGTGCCGCGGCACACTGGTGTGCCGTGAGGCAAGTCCGGGTGTGCCGTGGGATTTTGTGACAACCATACATTATTATTGCAATATACAACTACACAAAAATAATAATTTTTTTATTTACTATAATATCAGTACTTTGTAGGTTTATATGTACGTAATCTGCGCGACTTGTGCGTCCACATCTCCACGTGCAGTGCTGCATAAACATGGCTGAGTCAGCGATAATTATTTTGAGTTCGTCCGAAAAATAGACAGGAATGTGACGGTGAGGTGCAAACTGTGTCCAGGCCAGAAGCTGTTATCCACTGCTGGAAACACCACGTGGTCAAACCTCAACACACACCTGCAAAGAACACATGCTAAGGTGAAGCTACCGCACAGCTATTTGTTGTTTGTTTATATCACGTCGTCTATTCTTCTTCTCTGTTTTCCGGTTGTTGCCTGTTTTGAATGACAAATACACACTACCGCCGCCTGCTGGTAAGGAAAGTTATTGCCACTCAGGCATGCGCAAGTTCGTACGTGCTCGGCGAGTAAAGTAACGAGTTACTTTATGTAGATAGTAACGAAGTAGTGTAATATATTACTTTTTTTCTCACGGCTCTCTGTTGAACAGGACTTGCGAGTGGCCCTCTCCTCAGTGCCACCAAGGATAAAAAAAATCTGCGCGCCCCGACAGGCACATGTATCTCACTAATTTGTAAGTCGGCAAAAATATTTACAATAGCACATGTTTCAATGCTGATTGCTGAAATGCTAATTTTGTGACCTGTCTGGTTTAAAGGTGTGTTGCTGCTTTGATGAAGCCTAATTTGATAAAGTTTCAAATTAATTTCTGAAATATTTCGTTAATAAATATTTCATGAGTAATATAGTTGTCTTTGTCACATTTTATTTGGCATTAGTAAATAATTATGCACATTTACAGATATTTTACATGATATGAGTGATAACATGTGTTATAAGGGCTGTTTTGCACAATAGGTGTGCCTTGAGATTTTTACTTGTCCTTTGGTGTGCCTTGGGCACAAAAAGTTTGGGAACCACTGGTCTAGAGAACTAAACATACAGTACTGTACAGACCTCACTGAGCTGATGTCTTTGTTCTGAGAAGGTCATACAGAAACCTAACCCTACCCCTACTTTAAAAACGAGGGTTGAACAGTAACGTCTGGACATCAGTCTGTCCTTTGTGGTAATAGAAAGATTGTGGTCGTGGCTAACAACCCTATGATTTATTTACATTTAACCCAAACCAAGATCTTTCCCAAACATCAACCAAACCACAAACAGGATTCACAATGCACTCCAGAGCACAAGCTTGGCAGCCCACCTTTAATAAAAAACCCACAGAAGTCACTGAGCATACCTCTGTTCACAGAAGGTCACACGGAAACCTCACCGAGGGTAAACATATTTCTTCGCATGACATCATACACCCTTGATTTCCGGGTCAACAGGCTCTGGCTAAAACCAACATTTTCCCCTCTTGGGTCCCACGTGACATTTCAGTTGCAAAAGCTTATCCACTGCTTGTGATGCTTTTCAAATAAAAACAGCAACAGCAGCCATTGGGCTTTTGTGGTGGAGGTCTTTTCTACCCCGGCCCCTCATAGTATCATGGCCACCGCACAGCAGCTTTCTGAGTGCAAAGAGAAAGAAAAGAAAATCTTTGTTTCAGATTTCCTTCATATCACTGTCACACACATACACAGCTTTTAGTTGTTTTGTTCCCATGGAGACGGGTTACACAACTGGCTGCCAAATCACCATAACAACAAGCTAAAAAAGGTTTGTCAGGAGAAGCACTCGCTCTCGGACACGAAGAGGCTTTAGAGAGCGAGACCTTGATTCCAGAGCGGCGTCTTTTCTCCAGCAGCAGATTAAAGAGACAGGGCATGCATTGACTTAAATATTTAGACACTGGGTGAAGCCACTAGAAGCGCACATAGGAATTTAATAGAAGTAGAAGCAGATAATCTCGATAAAACACTTGGAAACAGACAAAAAAAGTGCAACATATTTAGAGAATTCTCAAAATATAAAATGATGTAATTAAGAATAAGACATAAGGACACAAGCTAACATGTTTGTGTGACTCCACTTGCAGTGCTTAATCACTCTCAGATATACTTGTGTTTTGAGCAAATATACTTTACAGATCAGATCAAAATGTGTTATAAAACAGGTTAAGATTAGTGTATTGGAGTATTAACAGTGTAATATGGGTGTAATAACTTTATATTGGGTGTAACATGGGTGTTGAATGGGCGTTCAATGGGTGGCTGTAATGTGTGATTAATGGAAGTGTAACATGGTTGTAATATGGGTGCAACAAGGGTGTTAAATGGGTTAATAATGGTTTGATTATATAAAATATGTATACCCTAAATGAGCAATATATAATAAGTTGGAAATCATAAGTTATATTCTGGATAAATCATGAAACTGTGTTATTTTATTTATTTATTCGTTTATTTAACAGAGACAGCGCACATTAATTAACATTGCAGTAAATGTGCCAGCGTTAGCCAAGAGGCTATGTTTCGTGTGTAGTCCCTAATTTTTGCCTATACATTATAAAAAAATAAATAAATTCAGAAATATGTATATTTGCGTGTATATAGGGTACAAACAAACTCAAATAGAGTTTCAACAGTTGAATTTTACTTAAATCTACAGACTAGGCATCATTCACCATCACTTACTTAAAGTAAATATATGTCTTATGCCCCCTGCATGACCTTACTCTCAAAACATCCACCTCACTCTGCTGCATGTCAAATTCCTTCGGCTGAACATTATGCAGTCAGACAGCTTGACATCAGTGGCGATCATAATGTCCACACCATAGAATCACTGCCTGGGGATGTTTTTTCTACCAGATATCCCTCTATAAAACTGTATGAACTAGTATCGCTCCATTATAATATTGCCATTGCTTTCTGCAAATTGACATTTGCTCATAACAGCTCACTAATATTGTTCTGCCAGATTAATTCCCATAACGCTTTAACTTCCTAGAATAAAACTGCCTACTTAGGGAAGACAGTTGATTCTGGGAGTTTATGCTGATTGCTTTTGATGGGATTTTGTTTCTAACATATTTAGAGGAAGACATTTGGTTCGCTGTCATGGTATATTACTGAATACAAGATTTAGGAAATTGCTACAATACAGACACAGGGAACATGTTTAAAATGATCACAACACATTTGGAAAATAAGACAAATAAACCCCAAACTATCTGCATGGTCAGAGGAACATATGTTGTGTAATTTGTGTGAACCAATGCTTCAGATGAAAGATTTAAGATTTAGAATCAAGATTGTTCCTATAAATACTTATCATCAATACAATGTAGTATGATGAACTGGTTACATGTTTGGTTAAAGGTAGCCAGATTAAAGAATTCATCATATTTTTGATTTTTTTATTCTGGCTATACGAAGAGATTGATTACAATGAAAAGTGATAAGAAAGTCCAGTGAATATTCTCAAAATATCCAAAATATGTCCAGACCATAGACTGTAGTCCAGACACAGACAAGAGTCAGCTTTTCCTACCAATATGTGTCATAGAATAGAGCATTTTCTTAACAAGATTTATCAAAACATCCAACATATCTCCATCAATGACAAATAAACACTAACCTATCTGCATGTCTAGACACAGACAAGAGGTAGAAAATATGTTTTATGATTAGGATGAACCAATGTTTCAAAATAAAAGCTTTTCCTACCAATATATGTTTCAACAAGACTTATACAGACAGCTAGTGTGGTCAACATGTAGTGATGAACAGTTTTTAAAGGTAGCCACATAAATATACACCAACAAGAGGTAGTAAACATATTTTGTATACCATTGCTTCAAAATAAAAGCTTTTCCTACCAACATGTGTCATAGAATAGAGCATTTTCTTAACAAGATTTATCAAAACATCCAACATATCTCCATCAATGACAAATAAACACTAACCTATCTGCATGTCTAGACACAGACAAGGGGTAGAAAATATGTTTTATGATTTGGATGAACCAATGTTTCAAAATAAAAGCTTTTCCTACCAATATATGTTTCAACAAGACTTATACAGACAGCTAGTGTGGTCAACATGTAGTGATGAACAGTTTTTAAAGGTAGCCACATAAATATACACCAACAAGAGGTAGTAAACATATTTTGTATACCATTGCTTCAAAATAAAAGCTTTTCCTACCAACATGTGTTTAAAAATAGAGTGTTTTCTTCGCAAGAGAGTATTAAAACGAGAGTATAGAGTATTTTCAGTTATTCAACTGGCTCTCCATCGACTACTTACCATAAAACAGCTTAAGATCACAGAGGTTTCTTAGCGAGACATTTGCGTGACACGCAGCAGTAATTCTACGGATTTTATTTGATGAAATACATTCAAGCGAGAGGATGTTATGATTATTATTTTACAACACTTTGTAACCATCTAAACGGAGCTGTATAATGTCATTTCTCATTTCATTTTGAAAGCTTACAGGACGCTTGACTGGACACAAAGCTGCTTTTTATGTGCATAATATAATTCACAGTATTCCGTTTTACATTTTATGACAAGCTCAAGAACGATGTGACTTGAAGTCCATTTGTTTGTTCTAGTGTTAAATTGACCTCAATAAAAATGATAAAAACAAGTTTAGGCAAAAGCTAACCAAGAGGAAACACTATGGTGGAATATCAGTTTTAAAATGTTGTTACAAGTGTACAGATTAAGATTTGGATGGATGTTAATGGACTTTGGGAAGTTAGCATATATTTAGCTATATTCCTTCTACATGACAATATCATCCACACATTTGCGTTGTTTTCCGGCATTATTCAACTAACCTACTGTGCTACTGCATAACCTTTTGAATAACTCAACATTCAGTGACAACAATAGTCATTAAGACGGATGACGAAATGTAATTCTTTGCCCTAATCAACTGGCATCTTCTCTGACTTAATCCGTTTTACATTAGTCTCAGTGAAAACAAAGAGAGGGTATGTAGTGCAGGTGGAGGAATGCGCAAGGTTTAAATATAGTTAATTACAGAGAAATAAGTTCCTTTCAACAAGCTCCAGTGACAAGGTGCAGCTTGTGTGAGAGTGGGGAACACAAGAGTCTTAAAGAGGGAATGTCAGGGTTTATTAGGAAGGTGATGTGATGGGAATGTCAGAAAGAGAGTTAATGACTGTAAGTGCACTGAACAAATCTTATTATAGAAACATTTGAGTCTTCTGTATGCAGCATACTGTAGACCAGTGATTCTCAAATGGGGGTACGCGGACCCCTGGGGGTACGTTGGGGTACTGCAGGGGGTACGTGAGATTTAAAAAAAAAGGTTAATTAAAAAAATTATCTTAGTAAAATAAGTTAAATAGAAAACACAATTGTATATAAAACATTCCTAGAACCACCAAGGGGGTCCTCATATAAACATGTCAAATGTGTGTATTGTATTTTATAGTTTTTCACAATAACATATTACTTAAACTCCTTGGAAAAAGTGTTATGTTATTTTTTTTCATGCATACAATGAAAATATCCTTAGTTTGTTGTAATGCATACCACGAAGGAGTTAATACATCACACACTGAGGGAACATCATTATATTGTAATTATTTATATAGGCTTTTTCGATCAAAAATGTTCGGGATCGGTCAGGGGGAACTTGGCTGAGAAAATGTTTCAAAGGGGGTACATTACTGAAAAAAGTTTGAGAAGCACTGATTTAGACAATGACCATACTGCAAGCATAGATACATTGCACTCAGGGACGTGCACAGGTACGGGCTAATGTTGCCCGGGCAACGGCCCGTTTGGCCTTTTTGGCTGACCTGCCCCTCTGGAGAGAGCGAGAGTTTCTTTTTGTTTTTTCTGTTGTGGCCGAATCAACATGATAAACCCACAATTAGAATTGTAGCGTCTCGCTGCGGGAAACACACTTTGTCAGCGCTGTCATCTGCCGGTGCGTTAAGACCACCTCAGTGTCAGATTTTGGAAACTTGACTTTGAGTTGTCTCATGGCAGTTAGGGTATAAGGGACAAACCAGGGGACTTTACTTCCTCTTGATACCGTCGGTTATTCACAAAAAAACACCTACACATAGCCTACTTGTTGTTTTTGTGCTTCTGTCTTTCTGTGTCTTTTCATCTGTAAACTCCCTCAACGGGGCCGCTCGCTCTCTTTTCTTGATCGCCCTCTCACGGGTGAACAGTTCAATGTCCTGCTTCATTGTAGGATTTCTGCCATGTCTCTACTTTAGTTTGACCATCTCTGTTACTAAGTTATGGAATACTAAATAAATAAGTAATTAGGTACCTTACCGTTACTGCGCTCATAAAGAATGATGGGAATAAGAATAATGCGTATTGAACTGGTTTCATAATGCGTATTGAACTGGTTTCATAATGCGTATTGAACTGGTTTCAGACAACTAGCTTTCATAGTTAGCCTAACATAAATGATTTGTCTAGAAGAGCATGTGATACACCATATTCTAAACCAACTCAAAACCTTTGCTAACCCAACACTAATCTAATATGTATGAGTTATGAGTCCTGCTGCAAAGCCTAGGGAACAATATAATGGATCACTGGAAATGTGGCCAAGAAGGAAAGCCAGCTTTAGACCAGGTGGAATTTGAAAATAAACGATATGTACCAAATGCTCCACCTGTGCAATAATTCATGTTGCTCAGAAACAGTTTATTGTTCCTCACCTCAGATTAATGTAGGAAAATAACTTTCTTGTTGGCAAACTAAGGTGAGATAATGCATTTAAAAGTATGCACACTTCATTCGTTCTTTTATATCTTGGCTCCCGAGTCCCTTTAAACATTTACAGAATGCAAGAAGGAAGCCTTTTTCCAGCTTAAAGTCGGGAAAAAAGTGGATATATTTCTGCAGAATGACATCCAGACTGTCAGCTAAACTGATGCTTTTACTGATAGAACAAAACATGTACTGCATTTGTTTTGTATGACTGTATGCACACTAAAAAAAGCCATTTAAACTGATATGAATCTACTAAATGTGAGATTTCTATAGATATCTGTCTCTGTGACGAAGGTAACTTCGTCACTGTTGACTGACTGCTTCGGGCCTTGTATATGGCACATGTCTTTTATTTTGAAAAGTGTTCCACCTCCCGTTTCTTCTGTTGTCTCCCCCCCCCCACCTGTGTCTAATTGGTTGATTAGGGTGTGTGTGTATTTAGGCTCTGTTTCCCTGTCTGTAAGGAGGCTGGGTAGTGTGTGAGATCCTTGTGGTGGCTGGTGACTGTGCTCACGTGAACAGCAGATTGAGGCTGTGTCATACGTTTGTGAGTAATAAATGCCCACACCGGGTTGTATTTTGGACGTTCTGCCTCTGCCTCCTTGCTTGGTCTGGGCCGCTCAACGGTCAGCTTCACAGTCTCTAAGAAGGTCTGGATAATTCCTAAATGTTGTTCGAACAGCACACATTTCTTTGAAAACCATCACAAGAATACTGTTGAAAAATTAGGACATGTTCCCAGAAACCACTGTCTTTGACATTGTTGTCATCATGTGCTAACCCTGAAAGATTGAAATTGTGAAAGATTACATTTTTCACACTTATTACATTATAATTGAGACCCATGTGTCATTGTTTGGTAGGTGTTTCAGACTGCATTAACTCAATATCATTATCACACTTTTCTAATAATGAGATGAGAATAAAAGCATACGAAAGGTATACATTTACACTTATTCACTGATACAAACTCACTGCAGTGATGTGTATGAGGATGGATGTAACTGATATTAAATAACAGCCTTTCAACAGGGCTTCCCAATCCCTTTGTGATTCTAACTTTATTGTTTCCTCGCTTCAAATGGGGCGTATAAAAGGAAACAATTCAAAGTCACTGTGTAGAAGAGATTTCCTGATCCTTCTTTAGTGATTTGGCAGATAAAAGGACACAAGTGGTGGGATTAAATATTCACGAAACCTTAAACGTGGAGGCATATGTTTTATTGATTGAGAGCAGAGAACAATGGAGTCTCAGGTTTTTCTACTTTAAAAGCACTCTGAGAGTTAAATCGAACTTATACGCACTGGAGAACCACAGCGGAAGCAGGGAAAGTGACGGAGTCGTCCCTCCAGAGCCATTTTCCTGCTACGCTACAAAGGCTAAGGTTAACACTTTGCTCGAGAGGCTAATGGAATGCATTGGAGCTCTCCACTTAGGGGAATGTAGCGCTCACCGTCAGGGGAGATATTATGGGGTTTGAAAATGAATAGTGGGGCAAGGAGACTGTTTGTTTAGGGATCAAAGAGCCAAGACAAAAGAATAGGCGGATGACAAAGAGCCTTGCCAACATGGACGCCGGTTAAGTGTATTCGCTGAATGTCAGATGGAGCATTGTTCTTTAATGGACCTTGCGGGGGGAAGAAGTCGAGGCTTTTGTTTTCAGACTATTAAACGGGTCATAAGTCTACCTGAGCGGCTTCACAGGGGACTGCAAAGATACTAATGGTTACTTTGCAAGGGAAAATCCAAGAGGGGGAAATTCTCAGCAGGGGAATTCCTACAGTTTGGCAGATAAAGCTGCTCCTGAATTCTAATCCAACCACAAATACTGGATTTATATGTGCAGGTCAATACAACAGTGGCGAACCGTCAGGGCCTTCAAGGTATTCAGAGAATACCCTGGAATACTCAGATAAAACAAACAAACAATCGATTTAATTATATAAATAAAATGTATATAAAATGAATAAATGAGAATGGTATCCGTGTTGTTGATCTGTAATATTACAGTGTTACGTTGATTTGTTTGTCCTTCTCGGACCATGCACTACGCATTTCAGTGGTTTTGTGTTAGAAAAGAAAGCAACCAATCAGATCTTGTTCTGGGTCTCTGGGTAGAACATCCTTCAACAAGGTATTCTACATCCTCGATCGAATGCCCTGGCCGTTGCACTGAATGAGAGCGTACGTTTGGACTGACAGTTTGATCAACCAATCATATATTGATTTGTAGCCAATGGGCGTATTCTTTCAGAGTTCCCCTCGGTTCCAGGTGCTCTAGAAGGCCCGCTAGTTAACTGGCTCGAGACAGAGGATCTAGATCAGTGTTTCTCAAACTTTTTCATACCAAGGACCACTCAAAGGTCCACACTTTGAGAAGCACTGATCTAGATAAATGCGACGAAGCAATTCATGCCGTTTTATTGTTTTTAACGTTGAAATGACAAGTGCAACAGGTGAAGATGAAGTTGTTGCGGAATTCTTGTGAGTACCCTTTTCAAGACGACAATTCAGTGTTAATACGGACGTTGGGTGCAATTCATTGCCAATGCTTGTGTATCCTTGGTTGGTGATGAGAAGCTTGTTCCACTTAAGCTGTTGCGTGACCAGGCGTTAAACCGGGAATCAGTGCTGCCTTTTTCACCCCGGACCTAAAGAGGGGATTTGGTTCCTGGGTTGAGTCATTAATTGTGCTGGATTGTGAGCTCTCACAGGGCATTGTTCTTGTTAGGGTGCGCCATGCAATGCCAATTGTTGATTTTGTTTTTAATTTGGAGGGAGTTGGCGGGTATTCCTGTGTGGGCCGATGAGCTCCTGTGATTATTCCTAAATTGCTTCGGTCTGTGGAGCCGGAAGACAGTGATCGGTGTGATCCAAGGGTTTTTCCAGCCTGCTCTTTGTGTGCAGAGCCCTAATGTCTTTACACAAGATCCAGGTGTTACTCTCAGCCTGAACTGTGACTAAACATGTCTGATTGTGAGCTGCCCTTTTTGGGGTGTAGTCAGGTTGTGGTCTGATCTTCCTTCATCTGCTTTGAGAGAGGAATAGTTGCGGAGACAAAGGCTGATACATATTTGTCTGATTTGTGATATAAGGCTTTGCTGGTTGAAGAATAAGATGGGTAGGTTTACACGTTTTGGTTCTTTTTCCAGGAGGATTTGCTATTTAGAAGGCAAGAAGTGAGTTTCAACTTGATGTGTTGAGTAACTTAGGTGATGTTTTGCAAAAGCACTTAGTTGTATGTATTTTTGGGTAAAGAAAACGTATGACCATGTTGAGGAGCCTGCTTTGATCAATCCAACAATTTAACAGTAGTTAAGTTCCCAATAATGGGGTTCTCTTGGACTTGATTGCTTCTGTATGTGAACATTAATACTCTCCGAGTACTGATCAACATGTATCATTTATTGAAAACTGTTGAAGATCAGACCTGGCATTGAATATTATTATCTCTGATATTTCCCGAAAGCTTAACGAGTCTAAGAAAAAAGCATGGTTGATCATGACCCCGCCGTCTTCATCTGAACCTCAATATGGTTCAATGCTTCAAGATGTTTGAGACCCAATGGACTGCCAAACACAAATGAGTCATTGTACAAGTCGGGGCTACAAAAGTGTCAAGGCTGCTGTTCACAGAAAGCGTCCAGGTTGCCAGTGTGTGCTTCCCATTCGAGATATGAAGCCTCTGCTCGGTGCCACAGTCAAAGGCGTTGAATAAACAGTGCTTGCAATTTTGTGAAAAGGATTACTCAGCCTGTGGATTGCTCTATCACAACTCCCTCTCTGTCATGGTGATAAAACATGGGAGTGGGAGATTAGCGGTGGCAGTGTTACTCGTCCTCGGCCCTCTAAAAAGAGCTGGCAAAAGAAAGGGAGAGCAATTGAATGGCCAGAAACAGAAAACACTTCAGAGAACTTCTGAATTGTTAACCTCGTTTCGTTTATCAGTGTGCTCAAACTTTTACAGCTATACATACCCAAATTTAAACGAATACTATTATTTTAGGAGGCAAGTGTCGTATCTTATGGGTGTAATGATAGTCTGGCTGACTTTGCAACACATGGTACACGTTGAAAATGTAAACAATTGTTAGAAAGACTGTGGGGAAAGGGTACTTCCTGGAGGCAGTAGGTCCAATTTCCGACCAAAGACACAAACCTGCAATTAGTGCAGCTTAGAAACCAATTGTTCAATAATCTTTTGACTCGCAGTACAATGTATTAGAAGTAGTGATGCGTACCGGTACGCCGAACCGGTACTGGACTTGTAAAAAGTTTCGGTTCAAGTCCGGTTAAAACCGGAACGTCGGGAACCGGTACTTGGACTCGCAAAAAAACTAGCACTTACGTATATTCTGGTGTCTGTGGTTATTTAAACATTCCCTGATAAACGTTATTCAGCCTCAATAAATGAGTGATAATCCCAGTGTGCTCAGTGTACAACATCACATGTCATTTCACCTTCGATTCACGGTTTGAAAACGTAGCATTTCGCCACATGCTAATGCTAACCGGAAGTGAATAATTTTCAGAATTAAATTATTAAGTTAATAGTGTGAACTTCCGGTTTTTTCAGAATAAAACTGATTTAAATTAAATAGTGTATTTAATTCAAAATTACGCCATATGAACATTGATTTTAATTTCTAACAGTATGTATGTACATCACTATGTATGTAGTATGTACTGTATAATGTACACATGTAGAGTTGTAGATAAGACATGATGTACAGACAGTACAGTACACTCTGACTGTACAGTCAGTCACTACAGTGTAGCCTATACTGTATAGTAGGTGTGTAACAGTGTAATGCGTATAGTCTACTCTACACTCTACCTTTCAGCAATGTTTTAGGGATTTAGGCTCAGTCAGCTCAGGGACTGTTTGGTTACTTTAGATGAAATAAATGTTTGAACTGTGTAGTAGTTCACTGTAGTTGCTGTCATAAGTCATTTGTAGACTAAGTGGCAAAAAGTGTTTTTTTTACATTTGTACTTTGTAGAGAAATGTAGACACAAGTTGGAAGGGAGCACAATAAACCTGACGAGTTTGAATTTGAGTTGATTATGAGTTAATTTTCAATTGATAATTAGCTCACAATAAGTTCACTTTAGTTACTCACACAACTTGACACAAGCCATGGGTTCAGGTCCGGACTTATAGTCCGGACCTGAACCTGAACCTCTGGACTTGAGTCCGGACCTGAACCTGAATGTGAGTCCAGGTACGCAGCACTAATTAGAAGGTTATCTTTCTACCACTGATGACAAGATTTCCCTTTTTTAATGTTAGTTTAGATAAATTCCAGTTGGTGAAAGTTATATTAAATGTAGTATAACATAATGTGCAATTTCTCTAATGTCTCTAAGGCAATAGGCATGGTAACTGGTCTCTAATGTCATGTTTTCCAAGGATTCAAGAACCGTTTATCGTCATTCTGTAACAGGTTTGCAGTTGAAGACAGTTGTTGACTTTGTTTTAATACCATATTTATTAGGATGAATGCAAACAGACAAAAAAAAACAATGCATAATTGTCTTTGTTGATTGTTAACATTACACATTTGAGATCAGCAAAACAATGACCATCATCGTTGCGCACCAATCATCATTTATGTAAAATCGGTCTTCAAACGCAATTAGGATTTACCACACACTATCACCATTTATTTTTTATTAGACAAATGATTCGAACAAAATATGTAATCTAACTATCTGTGCCGATTAGCTTTTATGGGTGCTTATGTGCTTTAGTGTCTGTTGTTTGTTTATGGGATTGTTTGTATGTGCTTTTAATTGTACATATGGCATTTAATATGTGTTTTAAGTGTGTGTTTGTTGTGCTCTTGTATTTCTTCTTTTAATGTCATCAACCTGCTCGGGGCTGCAGATGAAAATGTGCCTAGAACGTTAAATCTGGCTCATGTACATGATAGACTCAAGTGCTCATGGTATTAAATAGGCAACCAAATGCATGGGAAATTCTAAATCTCACAGACTGCTATTGCCTGAAGCAACAACTGCTGCAGTGGGGGAATAATTAGGAGCACCACCAGGTCAATTATCGTTCATTAGCTTGCCAAAAAGAACACATTCAATTAAATGTATGCCTGCTGTCATAACACACAGTATTGGCCTGTTTTGCAAAATCCTTTGCCCGCAATGCAAAAATTAATAGATTCCATCCAAAGTCATTTTCTCTCATAGATCAATTAGCCACTCAGCCACTCAGCCACTCAGCCACACACACACACACACACACACACACGCACGCACGCACGCACGCACGCACGCACACACACACACGCACACACGCACACACACACACACACACACACACACACACACACACACACACACACACACACACACACACACACACACACACACACACACAACACACACACACACACACACACACACACACACACACACACACACACACACACACACACACACACACACACACACACACAGAACAGAATGTACCATGGGGCGAGTGAGTAATACTCCGAACAAGGTCACAATGCTGTTGGCCAAGCACTTTGCAAACAATAATTCTGCTCCTGTTATGCAAAAAAGTGCTTTGCAAGCTTAATCTACTTGGTCGTGGACAGATTAGCCTCTGCTGTTCCCCCTGCTCGAGATAATGAAAACTGTAACACCAGAGGAGCAGGCAGCAGTGAATACAAGATGAGAAAGCACTTTTGGGTGACTTACCCAACCGATGCCCCTATGAACCAATCTTGAGCTCAGTAAATAACCTGCACCTGTACACATTGAGCTATCTGTTCTCTGTTGTTGCAGTTATTCTTTTCAATTTGCATTTCAGCAATTTTGCAAAAGGGAGAAAAGCAGTGCAGTGGTGATGTTCAATACTGGCAGAGGTGGGAAGTCGTGCAGTACAAATACTTAATTGCATGTTTCTGGTATCAGTACTTTACTCCACTCCACTACTTTTTACTTTTACTTCTTACATTTTGAACACAAATACCTGTACTTTCTACTTCTTACATGCTGAACTCAAATACCTGTACTTTCTACTTCTTACATATTGAACACAACTACCTGTACTTTCTACTTCTTACATGCTGAACACAAATACCTGTACTTTCTACTTCTTACATATTGAACACAACTACCTGTACTTTCTACTTCTTACATGCTGAACACAAATACCTGTACTTTCTACTTCTTACATGTTGAACACAAATACCTGTACTTTCTACTTCTTACATGTTGAACACAAATACCTGTACTTTCTACTTCTTACATGCTGAACACAAATACCTGTACTTTCTACTTCTTACATGTTGAACACAAATACCTGTACTTTCTACTTCTTACATGCTGAACACAAATACCTGTACTTTCTACTTCTTACATGCTGAACACAAATACCTGTACTTTCTACTTCTCACATGTTGAACCCAAATACCTGTACTTTCTACTTCTTACATGCTGAACACAAATACCTGTACTTTCTACTTCTTACATGTTGAACACAAATACCTGTACTTTCTACTTCTTACATGTTGAACACAAATACCTGTACTTTCTACTTCTTACATGTTGAACACAAATACCTGTACTTTCTACTTCTTACATGTTGAACACAAATACCTGTACTTTCTACTTCTTACATGTTGAACACTAATACCTGTACTTTCTACTTCTTACATGTTGAACACAAATACCTGTACTTTCTACTTCTTACATGTTGAACACAAATACCTGTACTTTCTACTTCTTACATGTTGAACACAACTACCTATACTTTCTACTTCTTACATGTTGAACACAAATACCTGTACTTTCTACTTCTTACATGTAGAACACAAATACCTATACTTTCTACTTCTTACATGCTGAACACAAATACCTGTACTTTCTACTTCTTACATATTGAACACAACTACCTGTACTTTCTACTTCTTACATGCTGAACACAAATACCTGTACTTTCTACTTCTTACATATTGAACACAACTACCTGTACTTTCTACTTCTTACATGTTGAACACAAATACCTGTACTTTCTACTTCTTACATGCTGAACACAAATACCTGTACTTTCTACTTCTTACATATTGAACACAACTACCTGTACTTTCTACTTCTTACATGTTGAACACAAATACCTATACTTTCTACTTCTTACATGCTGAACACAAATACCTGTACTTTCTACTTCTTACATATTGAACACAACTACCTGTACTTTCTACTTCTTACATGCTGAACACAAATACCTGTACTTTCTACTTCTTACATGCTGAACTCAAATACCTGTACTTTCTACTTCTTACATATTGAACACAACTACCTGTACTTTCTACTTCTTACATGCTGAACACAAATACCTGTACTTTCTACTTCTTACATATTGAACACAACTACCTGTACTTTCTACTTCTTACATGCTGAACACAAATACCTGTACTTTCTACTTCTTACATGTTGAACACAAATACCTGTACTTTCTACTTCTTACATGTTGAACACAAATACCTGTACTTTCTACTTCTTACATGCTGAACACAAATACCTGTACTTTCTACTTCTTACATGTTGAACACAAATACCTGTACTTTCTACTTCTTACATGCTGAACACAAATACCTGTACTTTCTACTTCTTACATGCTGAACACAAATACCTGTACTTTCTACTTCTCACATGTTGAACCCAAATACCTGTACTTTCTACTTCTTACATGCTGAACACAAATACCTGTACTTTCTACTTCTTACATGTTGAACACAAATACCTGTACTTTCTACTTCTTACATGTTGAACACAAATACCTGTACTTTCTACTTCTTACATGTTGAACACAAATACCTGTACTTTCTACTTCTTACATGTTGAACACAAATACCTGTACTTTCTACTTCTTACATGTTGAACACTAATACCTGTACTTTCTACTTCTTACATGTTGAACACAAATACCTGTACTTTCTACTTCTTACATGTTGAACACAAATACCTGTACTTTCTACTTCTTACATGTTGAACACAACTACCTATACTTTCTACTTCTTACATGTTGAACACAAATACCTGTACTTTCTACTTCTTACATGTAGAACACAAATACCTATACTTTCTACTTCTTACATGCTGAACACAAATACCTGTACTTTCTACTTCTTACATATTGAACACAACTACCTGTACTTTCTACTTCTTACATGCTGAACACAAATACCTGTACTTTCTACTTCTTACATATTGAACACAACTACCTGTACTTTCTACTTCTTACATGTTGAACACAAATACCTGTACTTTCTACTTCTTACATGCTGAACACAAATACCTGTACTTTCTACTTCTTACATATTGAACACAACTACCTGTACTTTCTACTTCTTACATGTTGAACACAAATACCTATACTTTCTACTTCTTACATGCTGAACACAAATACCTGTACTTTCTACTTCTTACATATTGAACACAACTACCTGTACTTTCTACTTCTTACATGTTGAACACAAATACCTATACTTTCTACTTCTTACATGCTGAACACAAATACCTGTACTTTCTACTTCTTACATATTGAACACAACTACCTGTACTTTCTACTTCTTACATGCTGAACACAAATACCTGTACTTTCTACTTCTTACATGCTGAACACAAATACCTGTACTTTCTACTTCTTACATGTTGAACACAACTACCTGTACTTTCTACTTCTTACATGTTGAACACAAATACCTGTACTTTCTACTTCTTACATGTTGAACACAAATACCTGTACTTTCTACTTCTTACATGTTGAACACAAATACCTGTACTTTCTACTTCTTACATGTTGAACACAACTACCTATACTTTCTACTTCTTACATGCTGAACACAAATACCTGTACTTTCTACTTCTTACATGTTGAACACAAATACCTGTACTTTCTACTTCTTACATGCTGAACACAAATACCTGTACTTTCTACTTCTTACATATTGAACACAACTACCTGTACTTTCTACTTCTTACATGCTGAACACAAATACCTGTACTTTCTACTTCTTACATATTGAACACAACTACCTGTACTTTCTACTTCTTACATGCTGAACACAAATACCTGTACTTTCTACTTCTTACATGCTGAACACAAATACCTGTACTTTCTACTTCTTACATATTGAACACAACTACCTGTACTTTCTACTTCTTACATGTTGAACACAAATACCTGTACTTTCTACTTCTTACATGCTGAACACAAATACCTGTACTTTCTACTTCTTACATGTTGAACACAAATACCTATACTTTCTACTTCTCACATGTTGAACACAACTACCTGTACTTTCTACTTCTTACATGTTGAACACAAATACCTATACTTTCTACTTCTTACATGCTGAACACAAATACCTGTACTTTCTACTTCTTACATATTGAACACAACTACCTGTACTTTCTACTTCTTACATATTGAACACAAATACCTGTACTTTCTACTTCTTACATATTGAACACAAATACCTGTACTTTCTACTTCTTACATGCTGAACACAAATACCTGTACTTTCTACTTCTTACATGTTGAACACAAATACCTGTACTTTCTACTTCTTACATGCTGAACACAAATACCTGTACTTTCTACTTCTTACATGTTGAACACAAATACCTGTACTTTCTACTTCTTACATGCTGAACACAAATACCTGTACTTTCTACTTCTTACATGTTGAACACAAATACCTGTACTTTCTACTTCTTACATGCTGAACTCAAATACCTGTACTTTCTACTTCTTACATGTTGAACACAAATACCTGTACTTTCTACTTCTTACATGTTGAACCCAAATACATGTACTTTCTACTTCTTACATGTTGAACCCAAATACATGTACTTTCTACTTCTTACATGTTGAACTCAAATACCTGTACTTTCTACTTCTTACATGTTGAACACAAATACCTGTACTTTCTACTTCTTACATGTTGAACCCAAATACATGTACTTTCTACTTCTTACATGTTGAACTCAAATACCTGTATTTTCTACTTCTTACATGTTGAACCCAAATACCTGTACTTTCTACTTCTTACATGTTGAACACAAATACCTGTACTTTCTACTTCTTACATGTTGAACTCAAATACCTGTACTTTCTACTTCTTACATGTTGAACACAAATACCTGTACTTTCTACTTCTTACATGCTGAACACAAATACCTGTACTTTCTACTTCTTACATGTTAAACTCAAATACCTGTACTTTCTACTTCTTACATGCTGAACTCAAATACCTGTACTTTCTACTTTTCACATGTTGAACTCAAATACCTGTACTTTCTACTTCTTACATTTTGAACTCAAATACCTGTACTTTCTACTTCTTACATGTTGAACACAAATACCTGAACTTTCTACTTCTTACATGCTGAACACAAATACCTGTACTTTCTACTTCTTACATGTTAAACTCAAATACCTGTACTTTCTACTTCTTACATGCTGAACACAAATACCTGTACTTTCTACTTCTTACATGTTGAACACAAATACCTGTACTTTCTACTTCTTACATGTTGAACACAAATACCTGTACTTTCTACTTCTCTCATTTTCCAAACAGCTGGTTCCTTTAGTCTGAATGTGTGTTTGGTGCGTGATCATTATTCTTTAGAGTCATTGCGTGCCTATTGATTTGAACACGATCCGTGTATCCATCATTTCCAGGGGGGTATACTACGAAGCAGGATTTTCTCTTAGCGGCTAAATTCAGGGAAAACTCCGGCTTTCCGGTCCTACGAAGCTGGTTCTCTTTTTAGCAGGCTAGATCTCCATGGTAACTTATGCTTGGCGGCTAACCTGGTCGGGACCAGGTTAGGTTGCAGGCTAAGAGCTCAACTCAGTGAAAGCACTGCCTGCTGACCAATCAGAGCTCAGTGTGCGGAGTTTAAAGCGATCAAGTCATATTACAGGAGAAAGGAAATACAGAAAAGCTGCCGTCGCAGGAAAGACCGCCGGCAAAAATCACCGACTGTGTGAACGTGAACATTACTAGAATATCACCTCCATCTTCAGAGCAATCTGACTATTATAACATTAGCGTTAAGAAAGCTTAATTAAATATCTGCCACAACACAAATAACCGGATCAGAGTAACATTAAGTACAGTCCGCGGCATATCACTTCATAATGTAAGCTATCATATATTTCCTTATCTGAGTCAGCTGAGCCGTATCTGGCCGTGCAACACTCACAGTGTCACATAGGCCTACTGTATGCAGAAGTATTATTTTAAGCAACACATTAAGTTGACGAAACACTCGAGACAAATGTAATTAAAGTCAGATCGTGTCTTAGACGGGGCAGTGATATCCTAAACCTGTTAATGTACGCATTCAAACACTTGTTCTGTTACCAGCTGTATTCACCTTGCAGGTGCAGCTCTGTGGCTTTGATCCTGGATAAAGTGTTTAAGTCATGGATGTTTAAAGTTTAATTTCTTCATTTTTGACTAGTATTAAAGTTCACTTTTCATTCAGGAAGTATGACGCTGCGCTGTCAGTGCGCTTCTCCATGTTTGTGATTGGTCGGATGCTCCAGATACCACCCCTTTCATGTGAACGCGCACCTAACTAGATAGGACACGGCTGGCTTGAGCGATCCACTTGATAACCCGCGTCGTAGTACCGTTTAGCGAGAGCGTGTATGTTTTGGATTAGGCCAACCGGCTAACTCAAACATATCCAGGTTAGGTTGAACCAGCTTCGTAGTACAGGCCCCTGGTCTTCTCTAAAGAAGAGGGACCAATGGAAACGTTGTCATGTTGCCGTTGTTCAGCATGGAAACATTCATTAGCTAACAATGACATTATTGTTCTATTAATATAAAGGGAGGTCAGGTACTCTTTAAAGCAGCTGCTAGCTATGGGTACTTTTTACTGAAGTACATTTTGAAGCCCTCTTTACTTTTACTTGAGTAAAGAAGTTTAGTCAGTACTTCTACTTTTACCAGAGTATTTTTAAACACGAGTATCCGTACTTCTACTTGAGTACAAGATCTGTGTACTTTTGCCCTCTATGAATACTGGCACTATAGAAGTCACAGTAGGCAGTTTGAATGTACATAAATACTTTTGTCTGCGTTTATAATGTTATGCTGACTTAAATGTAATCACTGTTTAATTTGATAAACTACATTATTCATCTCTGTGTAAATGACACCTACAGTACCTTGTTCTGATTGTGATATACATATATATGATGAATACTTAAACTAATGAATACGTTCATTTAAAGTTGAAAAACAAACAATTTAATCAAATTTCTTTTTTCTATGGACAACAATCAGTGGATTACTTTTGATAATATTATTTAAGAAAACTTCAAAATTGATATTTATGAGGCGATAATTGCTCATAAATCTGATTTCAAAGCAGGTGTATTGGGAGTTATGGTGATATTGATAACTCTTTAATGATTAAGTCACACTTTTTAATAAGCCTCCATCTAAAGATTCATCTCACGATCATGCTCCTGATTAATCGTCTGGGGCATAAGACATTAGCAAACAATGAAAAATGGTCATAACAATATATTTCAGCGCAAGGTAATCTTTCAATGTTCAGTTCATACCGAGCAAAAGTCAGAAAGGATTTAATTTTCCATAATGTAAGACTAAAGACAGAAAAACAGTGATTACTCATATCAGAACAAAACATTACATTTCTTCATTGATCCTCAAACACATAATGACTGCTTAGTGTGTGTATACATGATACTGTGTCTGTTCAGTGATTTTACCACTAACTTGGAACAGTCTGCACAAAGAATGGAAAATTACCAAGCTAGTACCACTACATGTTTTTAAAGCTCGGTTGGATGCTACTCAATCAGATGCTGTTGGTACCTGTACATGTGGTTAGATATGTAAATTGTAATCCCTGTACATTTTGCTGTATGATGTCCTTTTGTTGTTCTGTTGTTTATGTCTTCTTTTTCAATTCAATTCAAAACCTTTATTTATCCAGGTGAAATCCCATTGAGATCAATGATCTCTTTTTCAAGGGAGACCTGCAGCAGTAGGTTCCACAAGAAGACATAAAGACATAAACAACAGAACAACAAAAGGACATCATTCAGCAAAATGTACAGGGATTACAATTTACATATTTAACCACAAGTACAGGTACCAACAGCATCTGATTTTGTAGCATCCAAGCGAGCTTTAAAAACATGTAGTGGTACTAGCTTGGTAATTTTCCATTCTTTGTGCAGACTGTTCCATGTTAGTGGAGCTGCACATCTAAAAGCTTTCTTCCCTAAGACAGTCCTAGCACTTGGCACATTTAATAAAACCACAGCATGCGATCTCAGGCAATAAGTACTTTCAATTCGCAGAGAGATCAGGGAGCAGATATAAGATGTGGAACCTACTGTTGCAGGTCTCCCTTGAAAAAGAGATCATTGATCTCAATGGGATTTTACCTGGATAAATAAAGGTTTTGAATTGAATTGAATACCTGCATTTTTAGACGCAAAATGTGTCATTTGGTTTCAAACGGTTACATTTCCCCCCAAAATCCCTATCGTAACTTGTACACTAGTGTGCATGTGAACGCACCCAGTGGCACCAGGATCATTAAGAATTTAATTTGTATAGTAAAACAAAAGAAGCAGACAGCACACAGGATACAGACCTTCCTCCCTGTGGATGACGGTGCCAGCTGCTCTATGATCAATAGCATAACAGTACCGTCTCTATAGCCATTAATTCAAGAGGAAATGTACATTAGCCTATTTTGTCTCATCCATTGTAGTACTAATTGCCTTTGTCCTGATACTAACCTCCGTTTAATCATAGAAATGTTCCTCCCTTGATAAAGCCATTGGCAATTGACACAACAATTAAAGCCCTGTACCTTTCACAATTAAACAGCTGTTGAATTGAGTCAGGAGTACAAACAAAAAACACTCCATTTGTCCGTGTCTTTCAGAACTGTATCTCCATATTGATTGCTTTGTGGGACAGGGAAACGGGTCTCAGCTGTGACAGAGTGGGGATAAAGCAGTGACAGTACCGTGAGGAAACAGTATTGATGGTGCTCCAGGTGGGACGGGTACAGAAAGTGTCCTCACGTCAACATCGAAGCAGCCTTTACTCCGACAGATGGGAACAAAATAGGGAGCTGTGTGTTGGAGTTACAGGGGAGCTCGTATTGATAATCTCCCAGGATGGAGAAGTTGGGCTGAAGGTGCATCAACAATTTATGAACACAGCATCAAGTGAATACGTTTTTTGCATTTGTAGGCGGCGCTCGGCGAAGACTTTAGATCTTGAACAGTCATCGAAAATCTAAATGTAATCAGAATATATTTTTAAAGCATGACTCACTTGTTCTCTCTACATGCATAATTACCATGAGGGTACGTTGTGATCAGTCGACAACACGCTGCTGGCTTAGCTACATGCAAAGTACTGCTGCTCTGATCATCTATAGCCTACAAAGAAGTATGTTGATCATTTGTAAAGCACAAGCAGGAAGACTGGGCTTGATAACAATCTGTCAGTCTAAGTGTCAAGTGAGTTTTGTGTGCAATGCAGACGTTATAGATTGGAGCATCATTTGATCCCACAGTGTGTTAAAGTGTCAGACACAGTACAACAACAAGTGCTCTACACAAGACACCATTACTGTCAAACCGGGTGGATGCACAAGTACTGTCTTTAGTCGTAAACACTCTCGGGTACAGCCAATTAACGTTTTCCACAGCCGTAATACTGACGCAGCACAGCATGATATCGAAAAAGTGACTGGAGCACGATATAGTACACTCATGGTAGAAGGAATACAATATCTGCAGGGGGACATGGGGTGAGCTTCAATACAGGCAATGATGTACTCCCCTTTAAAAGCAGCAGACAGGACAATTCTGCCAAAGAACGCTAGCTAATTATACAGCATCCTGACAACAACTCCACAATTACAAAAACATATGCATTATGAAAGGGGGACGATGTTGTCTTTTCTTAAAGTGGACCTATAAGGCTATATTTGAATAATATATTGTAGGGCCATACCTATATAAAACATGTATGCAAAGTATTTTTTTCAAAATACCAAACAGATCATGCATTTTAGCCATGCCTCCTTTCGCTCTATTTGCTCTATTCCAGCCCTGTTTTTGCAAGGGCTGATTCTGTGAGAAGTCTTTTTCGCTGCTTTTGTGGCAGACTACAGCGCCACCTACAGGCCTGGCATATGTACTACAGCGTCTCCAGCGCTTTTGAACGGCAATGGCCGTGGCTGTCTCCTCCTGATTGGTGGAGAGTTGCCCATATAGGCGGAGCTCCTCGTTCCTGACGTCAGAGAATTTTCAAATCTGGATCAGTCTGGATCAGATCCGTTGCTGCCCCGTTTTTAGAGATTTGGGTATGGAGGAAAAGAGAGAGGGTTGTGTTTTCTGACCCTTGGTGAGTTCCCTGACTCACCGGGGACACATCTTCATGTATAAAAGACGTACAAAAGTGCATTTTGCATGATAGGTCCACTTTAAGTTGAACAACAGTAAGAACTGAACGTTTTTTGTTTCTTTCCAGACCAAAACGTTCCTGAATTTCTTTAAATAACACCTAGACAGTCTACTCTGCGAAGTGCCTTGACAGACAGAGCAAACATGCAGTAGACAAAGACAAGCAAGACAAAAAGGATGAAAAGAAGACAATTAAACTGATTAAAGGAAGTCTACAGAAATAGGTTTTAAGAAGTCAATTGTTCTTCGAGTAATTTATCCTGTCTGTTTCCTATAACTTCTGTTTACTGAAATGACATATTGTAGTTCATGCTTATGTAAAGTTAAGTTTCTTTGATCAATAATAGGTTTTACTTAAACCAAAATCAACAGTCAGCTCCCTACAACAACCCAATTTACCAAAATAATACAAGGTTCTGATTATCCATTCAAAATAGTGGAGTTTGGACACTTCAGCATATATGTTATGACTTCAATAACACACTCTGATTTCAAGAATGAAACTAAAACTACATTGCAGCACCTAGTATGTATAACAGATACCACAGCTTCATTAAGTTGCCCATGGCCTCAAGTGGCTTTATTTGATGCCTCAAAACTGGCCACATTGCATCCACATTTAAAAAAAAAGCCTAGAGTGCAATATATTGACTCCAACTCATTGAAAAGAACAACTGAAAAGTATAAGGTCAAGGGTTTTATCTTTATGCTACCATTGGATGGAGCCAGCTCTACATGAACCAACATCTTGCTCGTTATGTTTGAGTCCCCATCTGAACAGAAAATACAATATTTTACGACTCAAACATTTTCAAAAGCACCAACTGCCTCCACCATCTAGCCCAGCGCTCCTTTGTGGGGCAGAGGATGACATCCAAGGACCAGATCAAAACCTCCCTGTGAAGATCTTCCTCTCCATCTGTCAGAGAGGAAGACGCGGTCGCAGATTGTCAACATGCAGTCCAACATTTGAGTTAAGGGGGAGGAAGGGAGCTCTGGCTGCTCTTACACCAACAGACACTATATTCTTTATTAAAAGTGGATTTAGAGCAATATTTAGCTTTGACTCCTCAATATGAAGTGTATGTTTGTTGCACCATGTAATGGCTGTAGAATAATGCAGGAATTAGTCCTTAAACCAGGTAATTGGTTAGCATTTTACCACTTTCAGTTCCCTCATCTTATAGTCAAATGTTCTTTGAATGTGTTTTAGTTAGATGCCTGAAATGAGGTCCATGTTAACACAAGATGAAGATATCTTTGTTCTACGACGTAAAATGTGTCAGTAAACGCCCCACTCGTAAATGTCCGAAGCTTCTATGTGGGACTAAATGTGACTACTAAACGTCACGATGCCGAACATTAGCCGTCTTTAGCTTAGCGGTGGTGATGTGATGTCATGTGACTATCATGTAGTTTCTTCAAATCCTAATTCAAGTCGTTCACTTATGGCGATTGCATTTACTTAAGTGGTGTTAATATGTGGAGATTACGTCCAATGGAAAAACACCAGTGACTTTTTGTCTAGGGACCCTTTGTCATATATATAAGCCTTACTTTCAGGATTTCTTCCGTCTATCTTTGGGGTGCTGCTGACTCCATTTCACAATATAAACTCTAGACGTAAACACTGCATCACTGAATAGCAGCTGAGTGTTTTGCTCTGAGGCAACTCAACATAATGTCTAACTATCCCCAGGTACCAGAACAACAGGAGTAACGTTAACTGTGGAAACTCCTGACAAAAGAGCCCTGTTGACGGAGAAGGAAAGAAAGGCAAAGAGGGGGAATAATACAAAAAGTTGTTTTCACAAAGCTCAATTTTAATACTACTGGGTGTATCTACATCTCCGATGTGCAGTTTTTGGGGGAAGAAATGCAGTGTGTATTGTGTTTTTGGTAGCTCTGAGCAAAACTGAAAGATATACGACAGCAGCACCAACAATAATACCTCTTAGAAAAGAGGAAAAGTTCTGTTTCTGCTTTTAAAACCAACACTAGTTGTGTTCCTGATAGCTTTAGCCTCGGTTCACTTTGTCAGTGAATCCCGACTACTTCCTGTGTATCCATCAACTATGTCAAAAAACTCAATATGTGTAAGAAGTTGAAGTTACCTTACATCTAAAAGGACTGAAATAAGTTAGATACTGGTGAGTGTGAGGGATAAAACAATCATTCAAAGCCTCTTTATGTCAGTCAAAGCCTATTAACCTGTGAAGCCCGATTGCCCCCCGCCGGCAATCACAACAATATTGCACAAAACTGTGTCTCAGGGCTTCTTAAGATTGAACAACCTATTGATGTGTCATACCCATTTAACGGGAAGAAACTCAGCTATCAGAAGATATTACGTGTGCATCACTCTCACTCTCTCACAAAGTGGATTTAGGAACTCCCCCTTGATTCTATTGGCTCTAACGGTTACAAAGAGGTGTTAATCACCCAAATCGACCAATGGGATCCAGAGATACGGCAAAGACACCCAAATGACCCAGAGGTGAGTCAAACTGGACTCATTTTTTCAAAACTTCTCTAAAAAGGTCAAATTTCATTTGTTTTGCATCAATCTTGATACAGGGTACTTATTATATGTTATAGTTTGGATTCCTAAAGCTTTTTGGCCACTATCCCGTCATTCAAGGGTGGTTTTCACTATAAGTAATGTTTTTTCTTTAGACGGAAACTATAATTTACATTTTTTTACTATGTTCAATCTGAATTTACTTTAAAATAAAACATCTTTATTGATTCTGACTCTTCAAAAGCCAACTCACAGGTGTATCATTGCTTTGAGAAAAAAGATTAATAATTTACCCCTTTTAGAAGTGAAGATATGGTCATTTGTTCTGGGCATGTCATTTTCGAGCCTGATACCTGAAAAGCAGGCTCGGGGCTTAACTGGTTAAAACATATACATGTGCAATCTTTTTCACAAAGTTGAGCCCATATGGAAATGTGTACGCCTCTAAATCTATGCAAGTTCTGAATACCATATCGTATATATAAATGATTCATACATTCAGCGTGAAAGTGTCACGATCCAGGCATGAGCAGAAAAGCACATTTGATATTCTGACAGATTGTTATCAAACTGTATTTGAGATTAGGATCCTGTTCTATTTGATGCGTGAATATGTTAACTCATAATGCAGTCTTTCATTTACGAAACAGACATGCAAGCAATGGCGTCCCCTGCTCGCACTGATCATTCCTGAGGCTGTGTCTCATTAAAATAACTGAAAAATGCAAATATCCATCTATATCCCTCCATCTCCCTCTCCTGTACGCTGTGTTTGTTACAATGCCAACACATTGAGATTCATGATAACTAACGGTGGGATTGTTGCCACTTCTCGCAGATTTTTTACACGTTGTCCAAATGGCTCGTGGGGTGAGAGCTGTTGATGGACACTTTGCCTGCAGAGTGTGACTGGCAATGAAAACAGTGACTATTATTCACACACACGACTCTACATTCCTGATATACTCTGAGTTTAAGATATGTACAAATTTGAAAGGCTAAGTGGAATTAATGTTAATACTTGTAGAGGCATCAGTGACTCAAGTATGACTTTAATCTTCATTCTGCCACTTTAATGTTTCCACCGTGGACTTACAAATTATAAGGTGTTCATAGTAATGTCAGCATTAATCAGAGCAAAGAATAAATGTCATTTGAATTGAAGAAATGTGTTTTTTTATACAGATTAATACCATTTGAAATGCTGTTAGAATTTGGCTGCTGTTTCATAATAACAGAATCATTTAATCAGGATTTGGCAGCTTGCAGGGCGAGACACAATTATCTGACCAGAAGTGCAAGTGTTCCTTCCTTAAGCTGAGAATAACACCCATTTATTTTAACCAAGCTGTTTTAAGTCCGTTTGCAAACTCGTGCTGGATTGTTTAATTTCCAAAACAGATGGTTGTGTCGCTGGGTTAAGTAAAAACGTTCCTGTAAAAACGCTTCACTAAAGAAGAAAACATGCACTTAAAATAAAAAGAATAAAACCAAAAATGTTGAAAGGTCACTCAGAGTCATCAGGGCCAGTACGCCTCTACTATGAATATGGCTGCATAATTTATTCTGTGGCTCAAAGGGAGCTTTGTAAAGTGTTGACCCATCGTAGTTTGATTATATCCCAAGGTCCACTTTGCGAGATAACATCAATAACAACTTATCCATGATGCATTAATTAGAGTACACTTTCAAAAGTTGGGTCGTGAAGGAATACAACAAATGAATACAGTTAAGCTGCGGCATGGAAATGTAGGATTTAATATGTTTTACTAAGAACTAAAGCTCACATTTTGACCAGTTATTTCAATCGGTTGATTGCAGGTTTACGATGCATTCAGGTGCTACTCATAGAGTTCAATTTCCACAAGTTGAGAAGTTGTTATTTTTCTCATACTGTCTGTGCTGCAGCACCTCTTTTCACCCTCTGTCTGAAACCAGAGCCCAGTCTGCTCTGATTGGTTAGCTGGGTGGCTCTGTTGTGATTGGTCAACCGCTTAGAGATGTACCGCCCTTTAAGGCCCTGTCACACTGTCCCGAAATTGACACCCGATGGACACACGAATATGGAATTGTGAATTTCGCACGATGATGGCCCCGAACCACACACGAAGGCAACATTTACATTACATTTAAGACATACAACTGCAATGAAAGTACCAAAAACAATGATGTTACAGTACTATGATACTGTACTGATATCTTCAGACTTTGTTCTTTACTTTATCCGTCTTTATATGTAGAAAATATTACGTTTTCTCCGTAATGTTGTTTCCATAACAACAACAACTTCCTGTCAACTGTCCTTCAAAATAATATATTATATCCTTTTTAGTTTCACAGAACACAAATTGTGTTATTTACATAATATATTTACATGATTTTGTTGTGCAATAAAACAACCCGATGGACACACGATAAAGGAAATGTTCAAATTCGGCTGTGATCGTAGCAACATCGGGCCATTCGTGAGGGCATCTTAAGCCATCGTATGACCGCCGGTGGAGTTTCTCAGGCTCCGGCAGCAACTTCGTGAGCGGTGGCAAAATCTTTGGCATGCCAAAAAATTTCCGAAGGACCTTGCGAAGGTTCATTTTCGTGTTGAATTCGTGTGTCAATTGTGCCCTTCGTAAGGCCATCGTGAGGGCATCTTGTTATCATCGGTGCCATCGGGCATTCGCCCCGATCAGAGTGAGGGTGAATGCACCGATGATAACACGAAGATGACACGATTTGACAAGATGCCCTCACGATGCCTTACGAAGTTGCCGCTCACTAAGTTGCTTTATCGTGTGTCCATCGGGTGTCAATTTCGGGACAGTGTGACTGGGCCTTTAGCCTATCACATACAATGTGTTGGAGCGCTAGCCAATAGAAGCACAAGCAGGGACGTGCACAGACATTTGGAGGGGCTATTGCTCTAAACTAGAAAAAGGGCCGCCCCCGACCCCCCTGAAAACGTAAGAACTTTTTATAAAAAAAATGAAAACCAAGGGAAAAAAATGTTTGCGGTCTATATCTCATTAACATATCTAATGTTAGTAACTATTAAAGACAAAATGCGGACAATTCTGTTTTAATGTAGTTTGACCGTTGTAACTGCTGTGCCTTAAATAAACTCACTAATTGATTAAACCTGTTCAATACGCATTATTCTTATTCTTATCGTTCTTTATGAGCGCAGTAACGGTAAGGTATCTAATTACTTATGTATTTAGTATTCCATAACTTAGTAACAGAGATGGTCAAACTAAAGTAGAGACATGGCAGAAATCCTACAATGAAGCGGGACATTGAACTGTTCTCCTGTGAGAGGGCGATCAAGAAAAGAGAGGGAGTTTACGGAGCAGATGAAAAGACACAGAAAGACAGAAACACAATGACAAGTATATTTAGGTTTTTTTTTTGTAAATAACCGACGGTGTCAAGAGGAAGTAAAGTCCCCTGGTTTGTCTTATACTCTAACTGCCATGAGAAAACTCAAAATCAATTTAAAAACGGGAACATTTCCGGGGACAGATTGACACGAGGATTGGCCACCAAAGCCAGGCAGGCACATGATCACCTTAGCCATTTGAGGCCGGACAGGACTCGGAGGGCTTTCCTTTGCTTTCAGCTGTCAGATTGTAAACAAAGTCACGTGACTGGGGGAAGATGACAGCGCTGGCAAGGTGTGTTTTATCGCAGCAAGACTCTACAATACTAATTGTGGGCTTATCATGTTGATTCGGCCACAACAGAAAAAAAAGACTTTCGCTCTCTCCAGAGGGGCAGGTCAGCCAAAAAGTTCAAAAGGGCCGTTGCCCGGGCAACATTAGCCCATACCTGTGCACGTCCCTGAGCACAAGTGTTACAGAGTGATGGAAGTAAACAAAGGAGTCCAATGGAGGCCATTACATGCACAAAAAACCTATACAACACACAATAGGAAAAAATAAACATTAAATAAAATCGTGCAACTATTTGTTCTGTATTCCTGCTGACAGACACAATGAGACCCAGATCATGAGCTCCTCTGTGGAGGTAATAACTCGAGACAATCCCAGCTATGGAGAGAACTCAGTAATGTGATAACACCGCTATTAGCAACAACTTTTCTCAGCTGATGTGGTGCTTATTGGTACAAAACAGGAAGCATTTTGCCTCTGAAAGCCATACGCACAATACGGCTCGGTTGTAGAGAAGTCCCGCCCCTTAGCCTAACACGTACAACAATGGAGTTCAATGGAGGCGTTTACATGCAAAAAAACTATATAAAACACTATATGAATAAATAGATATTAAATAAAATCGTGCCAAATGAGACGCAGAACATGAGCTCCTCTGTTGAGGAAATAACTTGAATCCCAGCTATGGAGAGAACTCAGTAATGTGATAACACCGCTATTA
Source organism: Gymnodraco acuticeps (assembly GCF_902827175.1). Taxonomy (NCBI): domain Eukaryota; kingdom Metazoa; phylum Chordata; class Actinopteri; order Perciformes; family Bathydraconidae; genus Gymnodraco; species Gymnodraco acuticeps. The sequence continues at coordinate 104,612 of NW_022990360.1, forward strand.
GCAAGAACCTTTCTCAGCTGATGTGGTGCTTATTGGTACAAAACAGGAAGCATTTTGCCACACACACACACACACACACACACCCACACACACAACACACACACACAACACCACACAACACACACACACCACACGCACGCACACACACACACACACACACACACACACACACACACACACACACACACACACACACACACACACACACACACACACACACACACACACACACACACACACACACACACACCCCGTTTCACTACCTGCTCATTTTCAACTTGATATTGGCTTACTCACCCGACATGTATTATTATATTTCAAGGGCTGTGAGTGGCTCTCATGCTCCAAGCTCTTCAAAGCAAACGATGGGGACCAGAGATAATGTCCTCATTCATTGAAGCAGCAGCAGGGGTTTATGGGAAATATGAGACCAACTAAAGACTAATACCTATAATGTTGATGTCGTTTGCAGCAGATGTGATTTGATTCTTGTGTGTATGTAGTTTGTTTGGGTGGTGCTGTTATTGTAATTGTTTAATATGAGCGCTTATAGAAGGAACAGATGGAGAGAGCTGAACAAGTAATGTGTGCTTTAAAAAATATATTGTTTTTCAGTTCAAATGAATGACTTTGGAGAGGAAAGTGACTACTGTAGTTTATCTGTTGTTGTTTTACAAAGAACATTGATTTTTTTATTCTGAACCGGTAATAATAATCATTGTTGTTCCTTTCGTGACTCGTTTTGGTCCAACTAGTGTAACATACTGCTCTGGGCAATGCTATTACCAGCATTTGAAACTATGAGTTAATATAATTTGTCTATATGCAGAGTGAACAGCAGTAATGTCATGTGTAGGTGACGGTGAGAGCCATTATCCACAGTCACAGTAAAGAAAGCCCTGATGGATATTAATGCAAAATATGAGAATGGAGTGTACTGCCCTGTGGACACAATATGCAACAACACAATTTAAACATGACTGAGTTTGGCTTTCACACTTAAAAGGTTTTGCATATATATGCAACTCTCTTTGTCACTAGCTTGAGGCGTTCGCTTCAATTGAGCATTCTGAAGGCACACGGACGTGGGCTCTGAAACTAAACTTCTATATTAATGAAGATACTATTTATTTTATATATTTATTTATTTATTTGACAGGGACAGTGCACATTGATTGACATTTCTGTAAATGGGCCAGAGTTAGCCAACAGGCTATTTTTCATCTGTAGTCCCTGGACAGATGTTGAAAGTCATCCTAAAAACAAAAATGTCACTTCAAATGACAGGTAAATACAATCAGTAAATCAACATTCAACAGAGATGCTTATATTATAATAAAAGCATATATAAAAACAAAAATAGATATTCACAAAGCAGACAGATAGCAACAGGTCAAGGTACATGTGCACACAGAGCGTTGTAATGTACAGATTGTGTCAGTGTTGACAGAGCTGACTTTCCACTAACCATGTTTTTAAGTTAGATTTAAATAAACTGCAGGTGTTTTGTTCTCTAATCGTTACTGGGATTGAGTTCCACTGTTGTGCAGCTTTAAAAGAAAAAGAAGATTGGCTGAATGAACTCTCCCTTAATGGAACAACGCAGTCTCCTCTTGCTGCAGCTCTTGTTGACCTAGTTACAGGTGTGCGTATGGTGAGAACATGTCTGAGCGGAGGTGAGGTAAGGCCTTGATTCCATATTTTAAATTGCTCAAATTAAGCATCAAGGTTCCCCAAAAAAGATAATTAAGAAAGGTTTAAGAGGTCTGCAGTCTTGTTAGGGGAATAGTTTCATCTTTCTTTTGAAAAAACAATGCTTTGGAATCATTTTGCAACGGTTTATAGACAGGTATGAATTGGTAATAAAAGACGTTGCTCTGAAATGAGCCCTAGGCATTTCCCTTTCCACTGCAGTGCTTTCACTACACAAGCACAATACCTGATGGCAGTCAACAGTTAAGGTGTTATGGATTGTGAATATGATTATAGCAGCGATTCAGCTGATAAAACAGCACAAAAGTCAAGCTAAACAAGCGTTTTACTCCTTAGCTTAACCAGCACAACCTATTGTATGCTTACCGTACATGATTGCGAGTGTTTTAACAAATACATGTGAATGTTTATACCAAATAAGCTGTGATTAGTGAACATTGATTGTGGTTTAACAAATGCACCATTAGCAGAGGTCGTGTTATGTGTAAAATCAAAGGTGAACGGGACATAATGTATATTTATGAGCACAAATAATAGGTCTTGTTAAAAAGAATTATGCATCTGATCTAAAGATGTTTGCAATTTTCAGTATAGTATATGAATATATGTCTATTTCGTCTTGTATTGAGGGATTTGACACTGCTCCCCGGGCGCCGTTCAAAATGGCAGCACACTGCCCCTAACACTAGGATGGGTCAAATGCAGAGAAACAATTTAATAAAAGTCCATCTTAATCTTAATCTTAATTTTTAGTTAACATGTGTATCTTCACTTCAGCACGTACAGTACACCACTGCTGGATGTTCAAGAACTAAATAAATTAGGTCTGAACAGATGCAGAGACAATAAGAGAAGGATTTAAGATGATGTTATATTTGTTAACAATACAAATAATAATAGATTACATTTTTATAGCGCCTTTCAAGGGACCCAAGGCCACTTTCCATTGTGTAAGGACGGACAAAAAAACCCAAAAAATATGTAGGACAAATAATAAAGTAAATAAAGAAATATAAGTGGGAGTGGAAGCAGGGAAACTGTGATGGGTTAGGGGTCAAAGGCCATGGTGAACAGGATATATTGTATTGAATTTCTGGTGCCTTTCCTAACGCCCAAAATCCCGTGCTCCCGTCGAGAGTCTTTTTCTTAAGATTTCCAGAAATACACAACCTAGTGGCAAAAACTGAATTCAATTACGTCATCAAAAGTGTTGTGGCAGTCCACATGCAGCAGATGTAGACGCTCGAACACAGCACATTGCAGAAAGCAGTGGAGGAGCCAGACACACACAAGGTGGACTCATGTGTGTTTCTGTGTTGCCAAGGACAACGACAAACTGGGAAAAGCTGTCAGAAAAGAGCCGGAAAAAATCACGGGTCGGCAAAGAGCGAACGTATCCGTGCCGATAAACTGGTGATGAGGAGACGATGATGGCTGATTGGATCCGTCCTCTCTGTGGGAATGTCTGCAAATACAACGGAAGACGAGCTGTACGAAAAAACTCCCAGAAGCCACTGCTCTGTCTGACAGCTGGAAGAGACTTTTTTACATTCACACACTTCAACCTCAGCTCCAGAGGTTTAACAGAATAAACTATGAGTGTATATGTTTTTTCTAAAGTATGTATCTGTTTTTGATCTGGTAAAAATACTCTTAATATATATATTAAGCTAGTTTCCAAGTGAATAAGGTAAAGACCTATTCAAAGTTATTCTATTTTTATTAGAATTTAGTTCTAACCCTAACCCAATCATTTCAATTAATTTGTTGTTGGACATTTTACTTTAAATTATTATATTTATAGAAATATGGTTATTTAGTTTAGTTCTACCTTTCCACTGCACATTCTTACTTTAAATGATTGTATGTATTTTAAAAAAAATCTATTTATCTTTTTTATTTCATTATAAAATGAAGCAACTGTCACACAATCCAATTTCCACCAGGATCAAGTGTTCTGATTCTGAAGTTATTAAAACATTATAATAATAACCTTTAAATGTAGGTTCAAAGCTACATAGGATACATGTTTTGTGGGATATACACAAACACAGCATTACTTGTCATAGTTATAGCTAGAAAACAAGGTATATAACCGCCCGCATGGTATCACTGACAACTTTAAATAAAGCTAAATATGAAAAGGCTTTCTCGGTCCCCAAAAGAGAATCAACCTTCGTTTGACCCCCAAATAAAAAGCTGCTATATAGAACAAAGAACACACTCCTTTGGAATGAGAATACATCATTTCAAAGTGTTAAAATATAACATTTGATATTCACAGTTCCTAGAGATAAGACCGGGGGTCGGCGCTAACATTAGGGTCCTCTGCTGCTGAGAGACGGACCAAAGTGTTGAAGGCAGATGGAGGCACGCAGCCAGTGTCTCCTCCTCAGGCCCGACGTCTAGCAACAAAGAAAACACAAAAACAAAATGTCCCCACTTTCCTTTTCCTTCTCTTCCCAACCAGTGGCGGCAGATGGTGCCCACCCAGAGCCGGGGGTCCGCCGGGTGACAGGGACGTTTCTTTGTGCTAAGACATGTTGGCACTTTGTACAAAATATTTTGAAGACGGCGGTGTGGACCTGCTCTATATTTCATCTCATTTGGTCCGTTCATGTTATGCACAACTTAATGTATAACTATTTATGTCTCTAGAAACACACCATACACGAAAAGGAGCAGGGAGAAGAACATAATCTTATATCACCTGCCCCTTTCTCAAAAATTGGTAGTGCAAAAAGACACCTAATCAGAATACCTTTATTCGTCCCACAGAGGGGACATATGCATTTGTTACAGCAAGAAAAGAGCCAAAGACAAATATTAAAGATAACACAAATTACACAATTAGACATCCTGTAACAGATCTGAGAGATATAGCAGACAGGTATATGTTGCTCAGCTACACCAACAGGCAACAATGGTTTCTTTACACCAGAAACATGCACTACAAAAACTTAAAATCTTGCCAAGTGTCTAATATCTAGTCAGAATACGTCTCTACTCCTGATATAAGACATAATAACTTCAGAAGTGACACTACAGTGAGATATCAGGTCTTGTTTTTAGACAATGCATCATCTTGTTACATCAAGACATTGTATTTTGAGTTGTATCTCAGATAAAACACATGTTTTTTTACATATTTATTAGAAAATAATAAAAGTCTGAAGTCTTTGCGGTGTGTTCCAGTGCGACACATGGCCAAGACGCAGGAGACGTGGGGTCGGGGTCCGTCTGTGTCAGTTCTTTGGTGTCAGCTTGGTGTGTCCGGGCTTTAGACTTCAGACCCCCTCCAACTTCTCAATAGATAATCCACTTTTCGCTCAAAAACCAGACTTGATGCTCTGGTGTTAGCCATGGTAACGTTAGCCGACACATCCCCCGTTATGCCTCCATTTTCTTTCTCCACTCTGTCTTTTTATCCGGCATTATTTATGTAAGAATCTCTATTGATAGTTGATCATGTCAAAAGGCAGAACTGAACAGGTTTTGTGATAATCTTGAACCATAACGAAAGCTGTAGAACACGCTGCCGTTCACGTCGTTGACACTTTTTATGCTGCTATGGACAATCTTGCAATAAATGCACATTCTATGGATAATCTTGCCCTAATGTACATTCTCAAAATATTGAAGTGAATGATATTTTATATATATTGACTGTTGTGTTTTTATCGTAAAAATGTGTCTTTGACTGTGTTTATATATATTTATATATTTATTTATATATTTATTTATATTTATTATATACTTTATTTAACTTTAACTATATATTTATTTGTTTTTCCTTCCTTTTCTTTTCCCTTCACTATATCTGTAAAGCGTCTTTGAGCACCTGTAAAAGCGCTAACAAATTAAATCTATTATTATTATTATATATACATATTTGCACACGTATTTTTATATTTTTACATACATTTGTTTTTATATTCTGGATTGTGGGAAACGGTATTTCGATCTCTCTGTCCGTACACACAAACTGGAAGATTGACTATAAAGTTGACTTTGACTTGTTAACCAGAAGTCCTTTCTTGCCATTCAGTATCTTCTTGTCATGATAACGTGATTATAATTGGTGGGAATGATGGCCGAAACTACAGCAAAATAGAGAAGTTATGAGTGGTTCTGAATGAGCAACAGGGGAGCTGAGGTCAGGAGGCTGATGAGGCCAGAGCCTGATCAGGAAGCAGGAGGAAGAGCAGATTGTTCCCAAAGTGCCACAGGGCTCCTTTGAGCCTCTCTCTCTTCACACTCTCAGTGCAGCTCAGTGTCAAGCCTCCCTGACTCAAAAAGGCCCTTTTTGGACAGATGCTCTGGCAGCCATGCATCATTAGGCCACTTTCTCCTTCGCCTCCCCTATAGATGGGACACCGCTTTCCATCGAGGCAAAGGTCGGGAAACAGAAAAAGTCATGGTGGCAAGTTTACGTCACAGCGGAGGAATATATGTGTGAAGATTAAAATACACAGGAATTGAGAAAGTTCTGATTATCAAAGACGTAGAGCCATTATTTAGTTTTTATAAGAAAGGCCACCTAATTGTGACGTCTGTAGTCAACACACTATAAAAGACTACAATTCCCACGGCGCCTGCACTCTAAAATGACAGAGATGGGCAACCTGCTCGAAAGACGCCGTCGAGGCACCGTTTTTAACCGTTCAATTACCCTTTAAGTTATAAAAGAAAGCAAGAAAGAATACCTAAGCATTTTATTTGAGTTTTGCTTATCTGTTTTGACTATTGTAAAGGCCTCTTTTCTTTGTTGCATGTGTAAAAGTGTGTTATTTTATTTTGAGCAAACCCATTACATAAAATCATCCAAACCATGGGAGGCCAAGCAACTCATCAACTGTAAGTAACAAAAAGATAAATGAAAGAAAACAAGTTGGCGTTTAGTGGCTTGATAGAAAAACGAGGAAAGACACCTAGCATCGGTAAAGTCGATATTCTGGGATTCTCACGGCCAATTATTGTTTGCAAGACTTTAGGAAACGTTGCATATTAATGAAGCCATTTCAACAATGTCAAATGTTGACTAAAAAGCTGTCTAATGAAGCCATCTGCTCCGTGTATATTCCTTATGCACAAAGTTATCCACCCTTCTGTTCTTCATGACTTTCAAATTTACTTTCCTGTACTTTTCTAACTTTTATAAGAGCTTTCCCTTTGTGTTCCTTTTATCCAGTTTCGACGTGTTTGTGCTGTCATCTTGATTGTTTTTTATTTCATTCATTCCTTTTGAGGTTTGAATCTTTAACACGGGTATTTTTTTCCTCTCTTAAACATTCCATAATTTCTCGTCTTACGTTCTTTGATCATTGTTTTCTGTACATATAAATAAATGAATATTATACAGGCACTCAAGAACAAGAAGAACATTTAGCAGTTTGAATGTGTTTGATCTGTCGGTGGGTTTAGACGTTAAACCCTGCCCAGAATCCAACTCTTCCTTCCAGTTCATTTTGCATTTGTAAGGAAATAAGCCAGCTTCCTCTAAAGGCTGAGAACTCTGTTTTAGATGTGAGAGTTAGCAGCCCTGCTCCGGTCTCTGCTAATATGTTGTCTAACTCTCCCTTTGTGCCAGCTGCCAAACGCCACTGTTGCATCTTTTCAGAGTGTTTGGAGAACAGCCAAGTTGAGGACTGGCATCACTATTTAAACTGAAATGAATGTCAAGAAACCCAAAAAGGCAAGTTAAGCGTTTTAGATCAGCCTCCGATATATCAAACATCTCAGAATCGGTGCTTTGATTTACATGCAGCCTTTGAGAAAAATCAATAAGGTATTTTCTGAGAGTGAATGGAACAACAGTTTGGAAAAGAAAATGAAATTAATGATGTCTTCTACAAATGCTAAGGCCTGACAGGTTGATCCAAAAGAAGGCATGCAGGAAAAACTAAATAACCGACAGAGAAAGTGAAAGGGAAAAAGTATATATATAGTATATGTCCTTGAGCTGAAGTATTTTCTAGGTTTATTTTGTATTTATAACTAATAATGTATGAACTCCTCATCCAATATTCACCAGTCTTAGCATCGTATCACTTAATACGTCTTAATCTGATTAAGCAATAACATCTTTCAACGATTTTATAGCACATAAAAAATGTTTTATGGCGAGAAAACATGTGGCTTTTGCTTTTATGTGCAATTAACTCAATTGCAGTTGTGAAGGACCCAAATCAACACGGCTGTATCTCAATGTGTTCGCTGCCTACAGTATAAAGCATCCGACGCATGAAAGCTTTAATTTTCCACAGAGGTCACAGTATTTTTTAGAAGAACAGGTTTTCATTCCACATAAAATCTGTCGCAAGATTTAATTACATCGTAATCTTCTCCGTAGCAAGCGAAACGTCTACATTCCATATGTACACACCTGTGTGAGCATATTTTTCTGAGTAATATCCACCAAGAGGGATCGCTGAATGAGTTTCAGCAGCTCTCCTAATTCATGAAAGTGACAGCATAGTAATAAGATAGTTAATAGACAACTTTCCTCCTCACTTTGAGTGAAAATGAAACCAAATGTGTCAGACACACAGAGTGGGAGTGATTTTCTGAATGTCATTCATTTGTCTATGTCTTAATTTGATTTGTCTTAAAGTAATCAGTTCCTGACAGTATTAGCTGTTCAGAATGTGACTCTCATGTTTGCAATATTTAATAAAGTGGAAGAGAAGTACTTGCACAAAAACTTAACACACTAGGAAAATGAAAAGGCCTCTTTAATCACCGACTGGATTGTGAGGGATTGTATTTTCTGAATAGATTGTGTGTGTGAGATTTCTTCACTCTACTAGAGAGCTTTGAGTACAGGAGAGAACATTTTGTGATGTGTAAAAGTCGGTGTTTTTACAACAAACATCTCCATTGAATGATTGGCTAATGGAGGTTGAAGAGCTCCTGAAACTCCCTGTTCAATCTCATTGTACTTTTATTACATGAATTCAGTTTACTTACCATTTAAGAACTCGCTCTTAAAGAATATGTCTTGCTGAGCCCAAGTGTAAAATAACCACAACTCAATGTGTCTTGAATGCAGCTATTCCCCAAGTTACAAAACATTTTCCTACAGCATGTTACATCCTTCTTAAATAACACTTTGATTAAAAAAATTAACGTGTCTCCAAGCCGTCTCACAGGGTCACATAAGCTGCCCAGAGAGAATACTTATATTATTGTGCTAGTTAATAAGAACGTCTTAAAGGTATGGCTGCATGTACTTTCTTTTTCAGAGGGGGTAAGGTAGGATTAACCTAATCTCTCGGCTCATATTAACCCCCCCATCCCTCCCCCTCTCTGTGAACTCTGTACAGTAACATTCCCCTGCAAAATTACAAGGCCTCAGGTTTGCTGTGTGCTAACATGATTAACCACAATTAATGAAGGAATGCCCTCCGAACGTTAGCAAAATATGAGCTGACATAATCTAGATCTTAGAGGTAGATCTTGAAATAAAGCCCTTCATCAAGACAGCACCTCAAGATTAGGTAATAAATTGGGACCCACATCAAGGCTCTTATCACATCAGCTGATATTGTGCTTTCGTGGTGAATATTCCCAAGGAAAGCAGCAGCTAATCTAATTAGCATAGGCTAATTGCCACACATTGAACCTGGGGCGCTTAAGAGCCCACAGGGGTGTGAGATTCCAGCTTCACACATTAGGTAGTCCAGCTTTGGGGGGTAAGCATGGAGAGGTGTGTGATATTGTCAGAGTTTATATTTCTGGCACGCCAAAGCCCTCTTAGAGTCCTAAAGAGTCAATCTTTCTATTCAAACAAAGGCAAGTTTGTGCCGAGCGTCCACACCACTCTGACTATATAACACTTGTGATTTTATGATAATGCTGCTGATTTGGTTGTAGTTAAAAAATGCAAGGAAGGTTTTTTGTTCCATCTGAAGATGCAGAAACCTCAGTTGTTGATTGGCTCTCATTATTCACAGCATGTTCTTCCCTGATTTTCCAGAAGAAAACACATCATCAACCTTCACTACCAGTAATGAAATGAACATGCATGACAAACAGGTGTTGCTTACATTGTTGTTTATGCTAGCTGCGGATGTTCAGTTATTTTATTCTGCATTTTATTAAGCTGCCTACAAGTGCAGGAGAACGACCATTCACGTGAACATTGGCGTTGTAGCAAACCGCCATATAACGGACATTTGAAGGCGCCTTATTTGGTTTTGAGACGGGCAATAGACCTCAACGTCCTGTTATCTATACCTGTTTTGTTCAGCTCACCTCTTTGAAATGCTTGTGCTTTCCTTTTTATGGTATGCCAGATTTAAATCCAGTTTTAGTGTGAATGAGGAGGCGTGTGGCGCAGTGAGATATGGTGCGTAGGTGTTCGGATCAGGGGAGCACATTCAAACCCCACTGCAGTCAGCATGTCGTTGTGTCCCTATGACACTTCACCCCAAAGTGCTCCTGGGGAGATTGCCCACAGTATTGAGTATGTAAGTCGCTTTGGATAAAAGCGTCTAACAAGTGACATGTAATGTAATGAATGCAGTATAAATCTGTAAATTATAACACCCAAGCAGATGGACAGATACATATGTTATCTACTGAAACAACTCTGTAGTTTATATCCTGCAGGTTCTTTAGAATAGATCACAAACTTGTCTCAAAGTTCCCGAGCTCTAACTCACTGAATCCATTCTACCAAATCATAATTTATGTTTTCTATAATGATGTGAGCTTTCCAAGAGCCACTGGTTTACAAGCGCCCCTGGTTGTGAATCCCTTATCTAGACAATGTGAACACGTAAGATTCATTATACAGGCTGTACAGGTGCATACATATACATTACCCTTCTTCAATGATTCAACAATGTACAAAGCCTCATGTTGAATTGTGCATGCACCATGAGGCTCGTTGTAACATTGTTGGTATAGCACCATCTGGAATACTGATGAAGCAGCATTCTCTAAATAGGTCATCTTAAAAGTCACAATAACATACAATACACTTTTGTCAGCAAAAGCATACAGCGTGTACACGTTAGCCCTGAAAACACGTTTTAAAACAGAAGTGATGAGGCTAAGCTTTGTATGAATCCCATGGCTTTGGCACCTCCGGCTGCGGCGCTCAACGCATCTAAGAAGTCACGCACTAGCTTCAAAACGTTTTTGTCTATTGTTTACTCTTCTGAGGTTGAACAGATGTATACATTGACTGTAAACAATCTGAATAACATCAAGAAAGAGATTGTAGACAAGAGATTCTTCACTTGCAATAAAACCACGATAAGACATTTCCAACAACCTTAAATAGTCAAATATATATTACATAACTTCCATCATGTGCTGTCATTGACTCATTAGACAGTGTGTCCCCTAATTACTCATACATTACATCATGGTTATATAACTGGACTGTTTTGCTTTCTGCATATTCTTGAACCTAAGCAACTAATAATAATAATCAATTTTATTTATAAAATACCCCAAGTGAAGGAGTTCAAGTATCTCGGGGTCTTGTTCTCGAGTGAGGGAACAATGGAGCGTGAGATGGGCCGGAGAATCGGAGCAGCGGGAGCGGTACTGCAGTCGCTTTACCGCACCGTTGTGACGAAAAGGGAGCTGAGCCAGAAGGCAAAGCTCTCTGTCTACCGGGCCATTTTTGTTCCTACCCTCACCTATGGTCCTGAAGGATGGGTCATGACCCAAAGAACAAGATCGCGGATACAAGCGGCCGAGATGGGTTTTCTCCGCAGGGTGGCTGGTGTCTCCCTTAGGGATAAGGTGAGAAGTTCGGTCATCAGGGAGGGACTCGGAGTTGAACCGCTCCTCCTTCGCGTCGAAAGGAGCCAGTTGAGGTGGTTCGGGCACCTAGTAAGGATGCCACCTGGGCGCCTCCCTAGGGAGGTGTTCCAGGCACGTCCAGCTGGGAAGAGACCAAGGGGTAGACCTAGGACCAGGTGGAGGGATTATATCTCTTGACTGGCCTGGGAGCACCTTGGGATCCCCCAGTCAGAGCTGGTTGATGTCGCCAGGGAAAGGAACGTTTAGGACTCTCTGCTGGAACTGATACCTTTGCGAACCGACCACGGGTAAGCGGGAGAAGATGGATGGATGGAATTTTATTTATAAGTGTACTTTTCATTTGAGTAAACACAACTCAAAGTGCTACAGACTGAAATGGTTGAAACAAAACAACAAAAACAAATAAACAAGTGGGGGTTTTAAAAATCTAGTAAAAAGCTCAACTATTCCAAATGACGCATGCTGTACATGCTGAAGTGAAGTATGCAAAGAAGTTACTTCATACTGACAGAGATATATATATTTATTTCCTCAATATATGATATATTCATACATATATATGCCTTGCCTATTCTTGCAGTTGAAAAAAGAGCAATGTGATGTTCGGGTTGCGTCAATGGAGACATCCTTTCTGTACCCTTAAAGTTGAAATGCTTAGAAAACCATTTTTACAGTCAACTATTTTCAGCTTGACTTCAGGAAGCCTGGCTTTAGTCAGCAAACTACAGTATGTCAGATGATAATGGGCGCCTTGCTACTGCAGCCACTGCTTTCTGCCATGAACATAAGTGTGAGAAATATACTGAGTGCTGTCAAACTGTGTGTAAAAGGTAAGAAAAAAAACACTTGACAGAAAGTCTTTACAATCTCAAAGCTGGCTGGTTATATCTATGTTCCTCTTTCTTTGAAAACGGTTGAAGGCCCTGCCGCAGATAAAGTTTAGCACAATAACATGTTTTTAGGGGAGGAGTGATGCAAAAAGAACAGTCGTGATGAAAGGGGCAAAGACAAACATCCATCCATCTTCTCCCGCTTATCCGTGGTCGAGTCGCGGGGGTAGCAGTTCCAGCAGAGAGCCCCAAACTTTCTTTTCCCCTCATCAACCAGCTCTGACTGGGGGATCCCAAGGCGCTCCCAGGCCAGCGAAGAGATATAATCCCTCCACCTGGTCCTAGGTCCTAGACCCCTTGCTCCCTAGGGAGGCGCCCAGGTGGCATCCTAACTAGGTGCCCGAACCACCTCAACTGGCTCCTTTCGACGTGAAGGAGGAGCGGCTCAACTCCGAGTCCCTCCCGGATGACTGAACTTCTCACCTTATCCCTAAGGGAGACGCCAGCCACCCTGCGGAGAAAACCCATCTCGGCCGCTTGTATCCGCGATCTTGTTCTTTGGGTCATGACCCATCCTTCATGACCATAGGTGAGGGTAGGAACGAAAATGGCCCGGTAGACAGAGAGCTTTGCCTTCTGGCTCAGCTCCCTTTTCGTCACAACGGTGCGGTAAAGCGACTGCAGTACCGCTCCCGCTGCTCCGATTCTCCGGCCCATCTCACGCTCCATTGTTCCCTCACCCCGAGAACAAGACCCCGAGATACTTGAACTCCTTCACTTGGGGTAAGGACTCATTCCCTACTTGGAGTGGACGGTCCATCAAAGATAAAACAAACTTCCAAAATAATCCTGTGCAAGTTCAACAAAAACAAATAAGAGCTCAAGTAAACTCAGCAAACTAAACACAAAAGCCTGCCAGCTTCTCTGTTATTACTTTTTATTTTCTTGCTGACAGTTTGCATTCCCTTCGGTGCTTTTGTAAATATATTCAAAAAAATATTAAGCATTTTTTGAGAGTCAGTGTACAGGGAGATGAACATTTGTTGAGAGGTGTGATGCAACAAAGTCCCCGAGGACAACGGGGTTTGGTTTTCCTTCCCTTTAAGTAACTGAATGAGAGCTGTGTGCCTGAGTACTGAGGATTGCCTCAATGTGTCCAATTGTTAAGTATCTTCATTTGCATGTAAAGTCAATGTGAGTCAATGTGAGTGGACGGGAACAGAAATCAACCTGTCATGGGCAACACAAATGAGCTACCTGTGGGGTTGAGAACATGTGTGTATTTTGAGACTGGATAGAGGACGAAAAAGGGAGTTAGTGGTATGTTGTGACATGAGTTAATCTGATCTGAGACACAAACAAAGAACAGGCACAGTTTGCATTAACAGCTATTGCTAACTAGCTGCAGATAAAGTCTGTATAGTTACTGAGCTGTTGAACAACACATGTTACTTTGTACCATGGACACACTAACATTAGCATTCTCTCTTAGCTACCCTGAGGCTAGGATTCTAAATGAGGTTACTGCCAAAGCACATTTTCTGATCTGTCAACCCTAACCCCAACCCTAAGGTTAGGAACATATTGGTGCTGTTGGTTTGACTGTTGGTGAACGACAGCAAACACTGATCTGCAAGTCCCACGTGATCTTATGGAAACCGAATCAATAGCACACCACCTTAAAGGTCATTTTATATAACATTTCTACGCATTTTAAGCTTTCACTTATCATTGAATGCATCGTTGTCCTTCTCAACTTGTCACATAAGGACACAGTCACAGATTTCAACAATTTGTGTAATAAAAAAACCCGCTATTTGGTTATGTTAAGGAAGCAGAACTATGTACATTAAGTAGTCAATGGGTGAAGGTCATCTGCTCACTTTTAGTTTTACAGGGGACGGTCAGTTGTCTCCTGAGTCAAAGTCTCAGTTGGTTGTTTGAACCAGCAACACTATTTAGGTCCTCCTTTCGCAAACTCTCATACAATGTCCCCTAGCTTGTTTTGCTGACTTGTGAAATGACAACGAATAAAGTAGTTCTAACACACAAAACAACTTAAGAAATTGCCGTGTTATTCAAAGGGCATTTGGCAATACCCGGCTGTAATGGCGTATTTCCACTGCAGCGGGTAGCCCCGTTTAAGCGTCCTTAATCGTCCTCAAGCGGCCAGGCCAGTTTTTGGTGGCCTTTCCATATAGCGTAGCACCGGCTAGCGGGTACTTTTCCCCTCTTTTTCTGGCCCCATAAAATCGTGGTTCTATCAGGCCAGGGCCAGGGCTGAACTAGTGACGTCAACACTCTCGACTGCTGATTGGTCAGAGAGAATCGTCACAAGATCGCGCGCGAGATCATCCCTAGCGTCGCATATATATCTAGAAGCTTTCAGCATTTTTGTAAACGGAGGAGCTACAAAAATGGCAACGTCAAAGAAAAGCACACCGTGGTCGACCGAGGAGGTGACGACGTTCCTACATCTCATTGGGGATGATAAAATCCAGCGGGAGCTCGACGGGAGCCCCGTCTACACTGCGTTGCTACCCCAGGTCCTAAACTGTAATGGAAATGCGCCACGGCCTCGGTCAGCCAGCGAGGACGCTTAGGGACGCTTAAACGGGGCGATCCCGCTGCAGTGGAAATGTGCCATAAGTCAGAAACGTTTTGGCCCAAGCATCGAACCAGAACTCCTCCCTTAGAAAATGCAATAAACAATTCACATTACATCTGACTTTGCTTCTGGGAGACAAGAGCCATTGCTTGTCAGGGAAACTTAAAAATAGACTGCTTTAAGTGAATGAACAAACTATTGATGTGCTGTTTTCCTGAGGAGGACAGTGTCCCTGAAGGGCCCATGGAGTCACATGAATGCCTCCAAAGACAGAAGAAACAGCCCGACATCATGCAGCTAGAAACCATGGAAATATGATGTAACATAACGTAAAGATGGACTTTAAATAGTGCTGTTTACACAATGTGAAGAAGTGTGTCTCAAACAAAGCAGATGGAAATGGGAATTTTTCAAAGTGTATGATTTTTCGAACCTTTATTTACCTTGTATGTCCCACCAGAATTAGACTTTTCCGTACCACATCAATGTCATTCAGTATATTTTCATATACATGAGACTGTCCCTCATTGATGATATGACAGGACTACATTCTGCCATGGTAGCAGCCCTAAGGGATGGACCGACTGACAGACCCTCATCACCATCCATAAACCCACAAGCCTGGATTGAACTGCGACAAAATATAGCGTATCATATACTGAAAAGTCACATGAGTGTGTGGGAAGACCACAACAACTTCTCTGCCGTAATTCTGTCAAATAACTTTCACATCATTAGACCTAAGATGAAATCACTTGTTAACTATATTCAGTTGGATTGTCATTTGAAAAGGGTTGAAACAATGACATCAAACAACATTAAAATAGTGATTTAATTATCACCAAAAGTCGGTAACAAGTAATCGACTTACATACACTTCAATATACACCATGCTGCTGCATTACGACACTGATATACTGACAGGCAGGAATACAGAAGCTCTTTCCATTGAGAGTAGGGTTGCCAGAAACTGACCATGATCAAAATCGATTATTCGGCAGCCCTGGCGATGTCATCACCTCTTTGGCGTGCTTCGCACTCAAATGTGAACGCATTGTTGAGGTTGAGCTGTGATAGACCAACGTCTTTTCGCAGAGCTTGCATTTAACTTCCTTTGGACTTGTAAGTTCGAAGTAGTTCCACGAGGAGGAACTCTTTTTACCTGCCGCTTTGTTCATCTTTAGTCGCACGTGTGAGGGAGAGGGGGGGCGGGGGCGGTGTGGAGCGTGCTGCAGCAGCAGTCTGCTCTGCACGCAGGCTTCCTCCAAGTTTACAGTAAAACAAACTGGTGGTGTGACCAATGGCCATTTACAATTATTAATACTATTACTATTATTAGCATTAGTCTATATTTTGGTTGAAACTAAGCCAGAAAACAAACAAAAATAAACATAAATAATAATAAAAATAAAAATATATATAAATTAAATCGATTTTTAAAAATAATATTCGATTATGGAAACTGTAACGAATATTCGAATAATCGAATAATCACTGGCATCCCTAATTGAGAGCAGGGTGTTCAGTTCAAAGTGCTGTCTTTTTACCACCACATTTCATTCACAATAAGCTATCAAGCTCATGTAATACTCTGTGACATTTAAGTTGTGTGAAAAGGCTTTAAATAAACCCTGCAAATAGACTTCCTAAGAGCCGCAGCCCAGGGAAATGTGTCAATATCTTTAAGTGTAAAGGCCATCAGATTCCAATTCCTCCAACATCTGCCTAACCCTGCCGTCCCCATGTGGGTAACATTATCGATCGTGTCTCGAAATGCTCACTGCATCAAATTACCCGCCGTCTACACATTTAGCTTCTTGCCTTGTGGCTCAAACTGGATACTCAGATAGTTTCAATGGACAATATCAGCTCTTTCATCAGCGGCCATTTGTAACGAGAGGAAAACGCCAGGAGAATAGAGGACTATCATCTATTGTAGAGCATTACAGTGACAGCCTTCTATATTGATGCATGGTGTGCCGTTTAGTTCCCATCAACTCCACCGGCGAGAAAATAGTTCTTCTCTCTTATACGGAGTTAAGTTAAGTAGTCTACTCATCACATTGATATCTGCTTGTCCAAAATGACATCTGAGATGTAAGTACATGTACACTTATATTGTTTTAAAATGAAATATAAGACACTTCAAGGTTAAAAGCCCACAAGAAACATTCACAGTTTCTGATGGAGGAAGGACTAAATGTTTGTCTGGTATTTTGGTCAATTTAAGTATGGTCAATGAGCTTTAAATTCAGAACCACCTTCAACAATTGTTTCCTAAATCCTAATCCAACAATCCTTTTCAAACAGACTTTTGCAAAAATATGAAACATTCAACTACATTAGAGTGTTTGGGATTTCCATTTCCTGTCTTTAGAAGTGAAACCATGTTAGTGATTTCCTCTGACAAGAAGATTATGTTTCCCGTTGTTTCCCCCCCCCATTTTGTCAGCTGGATTACAGAAATACTACTTTGAAAGGTTATAGCATGAGCTAATATTAAAAATCCTATAAAACCAACAATGATGGCCTTTTTCTCCACAGTGGCTGTAAATCTGCTTTGCTCTGCTATGGACATCACCGTAAAAAGGGACATTTTGACCGCGTAAAAAGTAGTTGTATTAGCATTAATCAGAGATGACTAAAGTACACACATCCTTTACTCAAGTAGAAGTACAGATACTCATGTTTAAAAATACTCTGGTAAAAGTAGAAGTACTGACTAAACTTCTTTACTCAAGTAAAAGTAAAGAGGCTTTGAAATGTCTTTAAGTAAAAAGTACCCATAACTAGCAGCTGCTTTAAAGAGTACCTGACCTCCCTTTATATTAATAGAACAATAATGTCATTGTTAGCTAATGAATGTTTCCATGCTGAACAACGGCAACATGACAACGTTTCCATTGGTCCCTCTTCTTTAGAGAAGACCAGGAAATGATGGATACACGGATCGTGTTCAAATCAATAGGCACGCAATGACTCTAAAGAATAATGATCACGCACCAAACACACATTCAGACTAAAGGAACCAGCTGTTTGGAAAATGAGAGAAGTAGAAAGTACAGGTATTTGAGTTCAACATGTAAGAAGTAGAAAGTACAGGTATTTGGGTTCAACATGTAAGAAGTAGAAAGTACAGGTATTTGTGTTCAACATGTAAGAAGTAGAAAGTACAGGTATTTGAGTTCAACATGTAAGAAGTAGAAAGTACAGGTATTTGTGTTCAACATGTGAGAAGTAGAAAGTACAGGTATTTGGGTTCAACATCTAAGAAGTAGAAAGTACAGGTATTTGAGTTCAAAATGTAAGAAGTAGAAAGTACAGGTATTTGAGTTCAACATGTAAGAAGTAGAAAGTACAGGTATTTGAGTTCAACAGGTAAGAAGTAGAAAGTACAGGTATTTGAGTTCAGCATGTAAGAAGTAGAAAGTACAGGTATTTGAGTTCAACATGTAAGAAGTAGAAAGTACATGTATTTGTGTTCAACATGTAAGAAGTAGAAAGTACAGGTATTTGAGTTCAGCATGTAAGAAGTAGAAAGTACAGGTATTTGAGTTCAACATGTAAGAAGTAGAAAGTACAGGTATTTGAGTTCAACATGTAAGAAGTAGAAAGTACAGGTATTTGAGTTCAACAGGTAAGAAGTAGAAAGTACAGGTATTTGGGTTCAACATGTAAGAAGTAGAAAGTACAGGTATTTGTGTTCAACATGTGAGAAGTAGAAAGTACAGGTATTTGGGTTCAACATGTAAGAAGTAGAAAGTACAGGTATTTGGGTTCAACATGTAAGAAGTAGAAAGTACAGGTATTTGAGTTCAACATGTAAGAAGTAGAAAGTACAGGTATTTGTGTTCAACATGTAAGAAGTAGAAAGTACAGGTATTTGTGTTCAACATGTAAGAAGTAGAAAGTACAGGTATTTGAGTTCAACATGTAAGAAGTAGAAAGTTCAGGTATTTGTGTTCAACATGTAAGAAGTAGAAAGTACAGGTATTTGTGTTCAACATGTGAGAAGTAGAAAGTACAGGTATTTGGGTTCAACATGTAAGAAGTAGAAAGTACAGGTATTTGGGTTCAACATGTAAGAAGTAGAAAGTACAGGTATTTGAGTTCAACATGTAAGAAGTAGAAAGTACAGGTATTTGTGTTCAACATGTAAGAAGTAGAAAGTACAGGTATTTGTGTTCAACATGTAAGAAGTAGAAAGTACAGGTATTTGAGTTCAACAGGTAAGAAGTAGAAAGTACAGGTATTTGAGTTCAGCATGTAAGAAGTAGAAAGTACAGGTATTTGTGTTCAACATGTAAGAAGTAGAAAGTACAGGTATTTGAGTTCAACATGTGAGAAGTAGAAAGTACAGGTATTTGTGTTCAACATGTAAGAAGTAGAAAGTACAGGTATTTGAGTTCAACATGTAAGAAGTAGAAAGTACAGGTATTTGTGTTCAACATGTGAGAAGTAGAAAGTACAGGTATTTGTGTTCAACATGTAAGAAGTAGAAAGTACAGGTATTTGTGTTCAACATGTAAGAAGTAGAAAGTACAGGTATTTGTGTTCAACATGTAAGAAGTAGAAAGTACAGGTATTTGTGTTCAACATGTAAGAAGTAGAAAGTACAGGTATTTGTGTTCAACATGTAAGAAGTAGAAAGTACAGGTATTTGAGTTCAACATGTAAGAAGTCAAAGTAAAAAGTCGTCAGAAAAATAAGTAGTGAAGTAAAGTACTGATACCAGAAAAATGTAGTTAAGTACAGTAACAAAGTATTTGTTCTCCACTACTTCCCACCTCTGGCATTAATAATGGCTGCCATGCATTGAGGTGGCTCAGCACCCAAAGTCCAGGTATTGTGTGCTGACTCACTGAGACTGTCAAAGGAATAGAGCTATTATTAATGTTATTAGTTATACTGTTGCTTTAACTGACAAGTCAAAATGTCTTCAATTATTCATGCACGCTTCTGGGTTTTTCCCTTGGGTGTGTTTAGAGCAACTCAGACTTAAAAACAAAACAAAGAAAATTGAAAAACAACACGCCTGCCTCCTCGCCGCAGTCCTTCTCTCTCCTTGCCTCTTCCTGCACTTTTATTCTCCTTCTGCTGTCACGCTGAGTGTTGGGCTATTTGCTCCCCCAGATGTTAGCTGGCAGGAAGAGACGGCATGTCTGTCATCCGTCAGGACGAGTGACATCTCGCCGGCGGCCTGTCACAGCTGCCGGGCCTCAGGTCAGTGAAGGTGTCGCCGTCAAGCGTCCAGACGACCCGCTGGAGTCTCAAGAAGCTCTTAGTAATAACACCGTGAACCAGAAAGCACTATGGTACTGCACACGTCTGGCTGTTATGGATGTTCTTTCAAAAGTTCAAGACTGTTAAACACCTGAACTTTTGAAAGAACATCCATAACATTCATCTGTTTGCAACTTATATATCAATATTCCAATTACTTGTATATAGACTCTTCTGCACTATTTATATTCTATTTTATTTGATTTATTATCTGTTATCTGCTTTATTGTGTTGCACTGTTGGAGGAGCCTGTGACCTGAGACTGTCATTGTCATAACTACACTGTAGCTATGTACAAATGAAAATAAAAGCCTTGAAAACTTGAATCTGAGCCTTATTTTTGATTTAATCACTTCCGTCAAGGCGACCAGATGGAATTTCAAGAAGCCCATAGTTCATAATCCTCATTAAAATATCAGCCAGCACCCCTTTCTACTCCTCTAAGGTCTTTAAGGTTCTGCTACTATTTATATTTCCTGAGTGTTAAGGTAACAGACCCAGGACTTTATTTCTAATGCTTAGAAAAACCTGATTCTCATTTTGTCCGGAGCTGTTTTATGGCTTAAATTGCAGATTTATCCTCCTCTGCACACAAAGCAGAACAGATTAAATGTAATCCTCGAATGCCATGCCAAAACAAAGAGGCTTTCTTTCCATGTACATGTAAACACTACCCAGACGTGATAAACGTCTATTTCTTGATTTCTTGATGCATCCTGCACCCCCACACCCTGACGACAGCTGCGACTGATCTGCACACATGTTCCATACAGTAAGTAAACCACCAAATGTGACAGTCGATGCTGCAGGGCTTTGATGAAACTCTTATTTAAAACAGAATTACATCATAAGCCTTAAAATGTCGTGACCCATTTTGACTGCAAATTAATCATCAACTAGAGTCTTAGGGAAAGAAAGATTTGAATATCTGGTATCTCTAGAACTGTTCCCAAACCATACATCTGTCTAAACCAGGGGTCACAAACCTTTTTTAGGATGAGAGCTACTTCTACTTTTACTCATCTTTTTTTTGTTTTTTTGCAGTGTATATATTTAGCACATTTTAACATTATTATATGCTGACCTTTAACCTTTGAGTGCTGTTTGGGTCTGTGGGACCCGTTTTCAGTGTTTACTAAAAGAACATGTATGCAATTTAATTATCTTAACCTGCTTTATTTGGGGGTGGACCTCACCTCCTCTAGGGGTCCCTCACGTCCTCTAGGGGGGACCTCACCTCCTCTAGGGGGGGCCTCACGTCCTCTAGGGGGGACCTCACCTCCTCTAGGGGTGGACCTCACCTCCTCTAGGGGGGGCCTCACGTCCTCTAGGGAGGACCTCACCTCCTCTAGAGGGGGCCTCACGTCCTCTAGGGGGGACCTCACCTCCTCTAGGGGGGGCCTCACGTCCTCTAGGGGGGTCCGGGGGCATGCATGGAAGATTTATTTTTAAATGTTGAAGTGAAATGCATCAATCTGGTGCACTTTGAGCACAACATGAATTTATGGATACAGCTCTCAACACTCAGATGAAAAGGAGCTGTATACTTTTCAATAATCCAAATATCTTTAGAATATGATCACAACCAATAACAAATCAAGTTGCAACACACAGAACTCCGCCCCTCATGTGCTGTATAGGCTGCACGATAGGCTGTTCAACAGGGCTGATGTGTTGTGTAGATTCTGCCAGAAGGGAAATCAGCGGGGAGGTGCCACATTGCTTTTCTTTCCGACTGCAACGTTGGTCCCGCAAATCAAGCAAGAACGTGATTGGTCGATATTCATTGTGGGGGTGGGGGGAGGGGTGTTCGATAGATATAGAGTTGTAGTAAGTAGATAGAGTTCGCTATGATGTAGCTTTCGTTTATGCATAGGGTAGATTATTTAAATTACATTTCCTTTTTTGTTTTGTGTATTTTATACATTTTGGATTTGCTTGGCGAGCTATTTTTAGAACATGCCCGGCGGGTGACTCACGTTGCCCCGGCGGGCGACTCACGTTGCCCCTGCGGGCGACTAAGTGCCCGCGGGCACCGTGTTGGCTACCCCTGGTCTAAACCTTACATCCAGTCACAGATACTGTACATCTTGTTGTAGTCAGGCTGACCTTCTGATTTGCTTTATGTGGGCTGAGAAAACATGAGGGGAAGGTCACTATAGGAATATTTCTCTAGGACCTCTCCTATTTGTGGTTTGTTCATAGCGCAAATACAACTAAAGGTATTGGCAACCATTTGTCTAAGAAATCAATATGTTGAATCTGCACCTCGTAGAGTGGACATGCCTGTTTAAGTCTTTATATTAACGGCACCATCTATAAATAAGCTTTAACCCTAACCCCAGTTTGAAGAAGCCTGATAATTGAAGGTATAGTAGGATACATGTTGCTGCATTTAATGGCAAAATTAGGGGGTAAAACGATACCGCAGTTTGAATTGCTTCCACCTTGTTACTGTAGCTGCCTTAAACTGATATTAGCTGTGAGATGTATATCTGGAAAAATCAATTAGCACTGTGAAATGAAAACATTTACAGAAGACCATTCAATAAGTCCTCAAAATGCGACCTGATTCAAAAGCACAAGCACCATCTTGCTGTGAGAGTTGTTCTGGATATAAATTACACAGCATTTTACAACAGCATCATCTTTGAATTTGGTACGGCCCCAAGTAGGTTATGTTTTTGGCTTGGTTTGTCTGTGTGTCCATTTGATTGTCAGAAGGATTACAAACAACTCTATATATTCTCCTAAGACTTGGTAGAAGGGTGAAGTATTAGTCATGAATCTTGGAGTGACTTTTACTAACACTTTTAAATTCGACAAGCAGGTCAGCAGCGTAGTGAAATCCTGCTTTTTTAAATTAAGAGTATTGGCCAAAACCAAGTCTTTTTTATATTTTAAAGACCTGGAGAGGGTTATCAACGCCTTTGTGACCTCGAGACTCGATTATTGCAACGCTCTATACGTGGGTATGGACCAGGCCTCAATTAAACGCCTGCAGCTAGTGCAGAACGCAGCGGCACGTCTCCTCACTGGCCACAAAAAGCGTGACCACATCACCCCAATTCTGGCCTCACTACACTGGCTTCCAATTCTGTTCCGAATTGATTTTAAAATCCTTTTATTTGTTTTTAAAGCACTAAATGGGCTGGCTCCGGCCTATATAGCTGAACTCCTCTAGCGCTACACCCCAGCCAGAGCGTTAAGGTCTGCTGACCAGCTGCTACTGGTAGTGCCTAAAACCAGGCTAAAAACCAGAGGGCACCGAGCCTTCGCGGCGGCTGGCCCTAGGCTCTGGAACACTCTGCCCCTCCATGTGAGGTCGGCCCAGACCCTAGGGGGTTTTTAAATCTAAACTAAAAACCCACTTCTTCACCCTGGCCTTCTAATCAGAGCAGAGCACGACTCATGACACTTCCCCGTGTTTCCTTGATTTTTATATTTGATGTTGTAATTTATTGTCTTCTGTTTACATCGGTAGGAATGTGTTATTTATTATCTGCATGTGCAGCACTTTGGCTCGACCGAAAATCGTTTTTAAATGTGCTATAGAAATCAAATTTGATTTGATTTGATTTGATGGAAGAACCCATTTTGCAACGGATACGAATCAAGAGAAGGATACACAAAAGAAGCATTGTGAGAAAGGGCATTTGTGCTTTATCCATGGGGTGTTGGATGTTACTGAGGTCAAAACAAAGACTCGGAAACAGATATCAATGCCTTGTTTAAACACTCTGAGCAATAAAATACAACCCATCATTGTAGAGTTATCGTTGTTTCCACATTACAACTAGAAGTTCATGAAAACACAGAAGTCTGAAGAGTGTCAACTCCCCAATTGAAACACACGAGAAGTATGTGCATGCACTCTTGGCCTCGATGAAGATATGCACTCGCTAAGGGGCATTCTAGTTCAACATGTTACTGGGGGCAGCAGTGGAGTAAAAAGAAGGGAAAGGAATCCAGCCAACTGTCTCCCACTTTGTTAGTATCATTTCAATCTGTGGAAGTTCATAATTTAAACAAGTGATCAAGAGTGTGCTGTATCCTCTATACTGTTGTCTTGGTCTACAGTCTTTAATCCTTCTGTAAAATTGACTCTTTATGCAATAACGTCTTCATAACTGCTGCCTGCACGGACAGTTTTTTTGCAGAAATCAAATGTTTCCAGGAAAAATCTTGCCTTGAAAACAAGGGCAACAAGGTTTCAACCTTCATACTGTGTCATCATGTGTGTTCTCTATGGTCTGAATCAACATGCCTGAAAGTATGTTGGTATTCCCTAAAGACAATGGCAGGCGCCGTAAATGGATCGATACACAGAGGAGGAGGTCAAAAGTCAAAGGCGGATGAACAACAAGGTCAGCTTTGACGTTCTTCGACTCCTTATCGCTACTTAAATATATCCCACCGGTTGGAACACACAAAAAGCTTTTTTCTTTGTTACTTATTTCCTAAAAACAAGTTAGAAAATAATGAAAATATACCAAAACAAGGATTGTAAGATAGTATGAGACAATATGAGTAGTGCTTGTATAACACATCTAGTTATATAATACATGATCCATAAAAAAATCTGATACAAGTTCCACATCCTCCACCACCCACTTCATCACTGTGGGAGTCATTAAAGTCAAATAGAACAAAACACATGTTAGAGACACGTCAATCGGCTGACATTTCCAATCTCTCTTCCTAAATTAGGACTCAATATTAGCCCCCTATTGCATGGTTTTGCAATATGGCAACATTATGGCATAGGAAACATGTTTTGGTGAAAAGAGGAGGTCTACTTTGACATGAAAAATTATAGTTTTTGCAAGAAGTATTTACTTTAAAAACGTATTTGTTAAACGTCCAAGTAACAGTTCTTGCAATAGCGGGATTAACAATATTTTTAAACCTTAAATCCAACCGTGATATTTAACAAAACACTTTATCAGGACAATCTCTTAGGCAGAAAACCAGAGTGCTCGCATGAAAAATCACCAAATAGTTATCTTTGCAACAATTGTGAACTGTTGTTGGAACGCTTTCATAAATTCTAGTGTTTTTTATTGGTGCTGAAAGGTTGCCGGCTTTTATAACTTCCTAAGTACACAGAAAACAATGGAACCTTTAAATCCGGGAAAGAAAATATGAAATTGACACTGAAATGTTTTCCCA